>NC_022015.1:36975875-37006654 GCF_000317375.1 Microtus ochrogaster
AAAGAAAGTTGAGAAGAAATGCCCCAACCTGAGGCTGGAGCAGGAGGTGGGGGCAGGTAGATGCCAAAGGGACCACTGGTCACAGCCCAACCAGGGAGAAGGGACTGAGGATACCCATCTCCCACAGCCACTGCCAGCTTCCACTTGGTTGGTAGACTAGAACCTGCCATGAAAGCTTGGAGCCACGTGGGCCCATGATGCCTGAGTGGGGTGGGTACTCAGCAATGGCTCAGTCGCTCTTGATGCCTGTCCAGGCTGTCTGGGAGGACCTGCTTACCTGGATGAGAGTACACTCCAGGCAGGCTATATAGATTGAAAGAAGAACCTGGCCTCCCCAGCTACCCTGAGCTGAAGAGTAGCTCCAGTCCCTGCAAATCCTTGTCCACACAAAGACCACAAACGAGGCCACACTTAAAAAGGAGGTCTTGCTGATGCAGCCAAGACAAGGTCACAGCAGGTTAGGTGTGCTATAGAGTAACCATTGACTGGTGGCCCTATGAAGAAAGAAGGCAGCTATCGAATGTTGCAGTACTGGAACCTCCAGGGGCAGGATTTCTCTCCTGCTAACCCTAACCATGGATGTCCAGCCTCAGAACAGGGAGAGGACAAGCCTTCATCCTTTTAATCTGTTGTTTATGGTCCCAGGAGGTTGCTGAAAGTTCAAAGTGCATGCCTGTAATCCCAGCACTAAGGACCTGAGAGGCAGAAAAATTTTAGGTTCCAGGCCGGCCTTAGCTACATGAGACCTTTCTCAAATAGAGTGAGGCAGCCTCAACCCTGGCTCCACCCAACCGGCCACATCAGCTTAGAGACCCTGGGTTTTCACTGAGCCCTTTGCCCTAGAGCCTGTGGTGGGAAAAATTGCTGTGTCCAACCACCACAGACACAACAACCTAGGGTAACTGAGGTAAGAGTAGAGACTGGGCAGAGTGAGTGGTGGGACAGGTTGTGTGACCATGACCTCCAACCTTGCTTGTCACCTCTGACTAAGCCACAGACCTTCCAAGACTTGGAGTCCACAAGTCCATGGGGCCCAAACCGCATACCCACGCTTCACTGCCTAGGAGAGCAGACAGAAGGCAGCCCGCTGGTGGCCCGGGTGATGGTGTCATGTTTTGGTTTTTCTTCTGATAGCAGTGCGGCTGAGGAAGCCTGTCCTGTGCTAGCTCACCTTAAAATGGGTACAGCGACATTGCCCTTGCAGAGGAAGCAGAGGCCACTGGCTCTGAGACACCAAAAAGAGAGCATGGTGATTGGGAACAGACAAATCCCAGTTATCTCAGCTGCTTTGAGTACCCATGAATCTCACTGCTGGCTTCATGGATGCTTCTGGAACACCTGCTCTTGGTCTTCCACAAAGATCCTATGTTGTACATGAGAGACAACTGGGTCACTGCCCTGACCAGGGATTGAGTTCTGGGCTCTGACTGCATCATCACCTCACTTGTGGCCAGGGGACAGAAGACCTCAGCAGGTCTTCTGTTGGCTGCCTGGGCATCAGATGTGCCTGGGACTTCCAGCTCTTGCTTTGCCTTTGGCCTTGGGTTGTTTTCCCACCCCAGTATGTTAAGACTTCTTTCCACAGAGTCATGACATCTGGTCAACTGTCACATGAAAAGCAGCAGGTGCCCCAAGTTGAGGATACTAGAATGCCCTCCAGTGCTTCCTCCTGCAACTTTTGGGGCTGCCTGTGGCCGAGATAAACCCACAGGCTGGGAGATACCATGATGCACAGGGCAGGCAGGTATTGTTAGAAATGTGGCTATAGGCTCCTCAGGGAGCCTGACAAATTAGTTACCTCTCTCTCTCTGGTTCCTGGAAGTCTACAACTTACAGACTGTGGGTGACATACCTGCCTTGTGAGAGACCCCAACCTTGCTTTGAGATTGAGAACTCAGCTCACAGCCGAACTGTTTTGCATACCATGATGACTTTCATGTGTATTATCCAGTCACCAAGACCTCATGTTGGCCCTGCAAGGGCCTAGCCTCCTCAGCCATCTATACAACTCCAGTTCTGGGCTTTGGAAATTAAGCCGTGTCCTCAGGAGCCAGCCACCTTTAGTTCCTGTCAATAAGATCTCAAAGATAGAACCCGTGTGGTCAAGTCTGTAGTTCTCGTTGGTCAGGAAATCTTAGGAACAAGATGAAAACCTGTCTGTCACCTGACTCACACCAATGGCACTAATGCTAGAAGATTGGGGTCGGAGAAGTTCATAAAGCAGTTCCTAAGGCTGATGGGAGAGACAGAGCTCGAGACCAGGCCAACATTCAAGGTTCCCGGGGGTGTACCCCAAGACACAACCACACCAGCACTGTCATGTTACTGACTCCACAAGTCTGCCCAGTCAGCTAAGTGAGGCGGATGACTCCGGTGACCCCTACAGGAGCGCCCTCCAACTGTGTTCCCAGTGAAAGACAGCTCTTGCTACAGCTGTGTGAACCAGGATGAAGCCTCAAAGCCCCACAGGGTCAGGACCATCACGGGAGACACTCATTTGAGGACCTGCACAGCCCACTCCTGCTTGGCATGTGGAGATGCCACAGGCATTCATGTGTCAGACAAGAGACCCCACGTGCCACCAGTGAACTCACACACTGCCGCCCCCTGCCAGGAAGATTATTTGTGACTCCAAGACTTTTCAGCACGAGTGTGTTCCTTTCATGTCCTGTGCCCTCCATGTACCCAGACCCTACATGGCAGACGCTGGTCAACTACCTCCCCTTACTGAGTCTGTACCCAGGACCTTACTAGCAGTACTGTGGCCATGTGCATCTTGCATCTGATGTTCCAAGGGTTCTTGAGGCCCACAATGTTCCCTTGCCCAGCTGCTACCACCAGCTATTGAGTTCCACTAAGGCCAGATCTTTTGGGCAGGAAAACCAGGAGCTTTCTGAATCTCACCCACACCTCTGCTTGGTAGTCCTAGGCAAGCGCTCACAGGGTGAGCCAGCCAGGAGAGGACCTTCGCTTTTGGAGGTTTATGCGCAGGCTGGGGGTGGCTGGATTCTTGCAGGTGTCCAGAGCGCTCCACATCAAACACCAAGAGTCACTCCTCTTGTAACTCAGTGGCCTCCGTGTGCCCCACGTTCCAGGCTCAGGATGCTGTGTCCCCCAGGCTCAACCTCTGTGGACAGCAGGAGCAGGTTCAGCACAAACACCCCAAAGGAGAGGAGGTGACTTCTAGAGTGAGGTCAGTGTTCCCTGCCAGCACCCACTGCAGTGGTGGGACATGGCTCTACAGTGCTAGGGAGATCCTTGAAAGAACAGACTGTGGGATTCACCTCCGCTAAAGCTAAGCCAAATGACCCATACTGAGGGATCTGGCATATAGTGTGGGAGTGCAGATCAAGACAGGCCAGTGTGTCCTGGTTAGCTCACCAAAGCCGGCCACACAAGTATCCGCCCAGCTGGCAGGTGGGCCGTGGGGACTACACAGAAATGAGTTCTGTCCTGGCCATAAAAGCCAACCTGGAGTCCTGGAGGAAGACAGCAGAGAGTCAGGCGGACATGGCCTATAGCACGTGGTGGAAAGCAGTCTGCCGGTGTGCAAGGTGGTAAGCAGACACAACCACAGGTGACAGACACTCCAGCAGGAATGGGCAGGCCCCAGGGGAGTGAGGGTGACGCTTTGATTTAAGATGAGGGCTTCGTGACTCGGGCCGGAGCACATGGGTGGTTGGAGCTGCAAATGTCCTCACTGCCAGTGGAGACAGGAGCCAAGCAGTTGCCTGACCAATCCCTGAGGGGCAGAGGCCCATGACCAGAGAAGCCTGTGGGCCCAGGTATCAGAGTCAGCTATGAAGAGACACAGCACCTGAGACTGTGAATCTGCAGGCCTGCTGTCTCCTACAGTCTTCGTCCTTCTTTAAGCTCTTTACACATGTGGAAAGGCTCCAAGGCTGTGCAGGACCTGGCATGGGCCACATGTGGACTGCAGACATCATCTGGACTGCTAGAATCAATACTGGTCTGGAATTAGCGGTCTTCTCAGGATGTCGGGCTATGGTGGATACTTCCATTGCCCCCAACCCCAGCACACCCACTTCCTCTGGAGTCCTCCTCAAGGGATTTTGGTTCTGGCCTGCCTTCTTAGAAAACGTGACTTTGCACTGGACACTGAGCACTACCGTGGCTCTGGGGACTCAGCCAGAGGGTCAGCTTCTCCAACACACCATTGCCAAGTAGCACCCTGGATGACTGGGTAGTTTTGTCACCCTGTGTTCACTAAACAGGCAGTCATATCAGACCCAGAATGGGAGAGCTTGCCTATAGGACTCAGCTTGTACAACAAATAATCTAGAAGCTAGCATTCCGTGTACCTCAGAAAGGATCCAATATGGGAGGTGCCCGCAAGCATGGTTCCCCATCAACTTCATCCTGGCCCAGGGCATCTTGCAGAAAACACAGCCTGGGACAGCTGGGGCCTTTTCCTCAAGTGCCTCTGGGAGGCTGGGGCCCACTGACTATGGGTCTCAGGGAATGGGGTCCCTGTGTTCTGGTGACCTAGACAAAGCTTTGTGCCTGGTTTTGGGACCTCAGTTGTCAGGGTCATTCTAGAATGAGCTTTCATTTTCAAGTTGGTTTTTTTTTCTTTTTTACGTCTTTTTCACTTTCCAGGACTCCTTAAGCTTTGGTTTTTGTTTTCTAGAACTGGGGATGTTCTAGCATGGGGAGAATACAAAAGTTCCCTATGCAGCACAGGCTCAGATGTCTGGAGTCTCTGCCATCATGTCTGGCTTACTTAAACACAGTCAACATCCCAGCCTTGGTGCAGGTTGCTTGCCTTGGAAACTGTGTTTAGTTAAGAAAAGGACCACATTTGTGTGTGTGTGTGTGTGTGTGTGTGTGTGTGTGTGTGTCACATACCTGGTGACACAGGTCTGTAGTCTCAACTCTCAGAAGACTTGCATAGGAGAAACAAAAGTTCAAGGCCAGTCTGAACTAAACAATGAGACTCTGGCTCGAAATAATAATAGTAATTCCAAAATTAACACGATACCATCAATAACAAACCCCATTTGTCGGATCTGAAGATGGCAAGTCACAGGTCCTGGGTGGTATCGTGGTCTCTATAGGGGAAGGCTGAGGTGCTGAGGTCTCTCATTGTCTTTGTCCAGTGTACACACCTCAGGCAGGTGAGGTCTGGGATGTGTGGTGGTGCCCTAGTGGGATGTGTGGAGTGGGGAGAGATGCATGCTTGCTCCCCACGCCACAGCCTGCCCGCTGTTCCAGACACAGTGGCTGCGTGCCTGCATTCTCCTAGCTAAGCCTACCAACTCCCCAAAGTGCCGTGAGACTAAGCCACTCCCACCCTTGCTTTGTCTTCTAGATAAACCCGAAGAGATAGTGCCAGCCTCCAAGCCCTCCAGGACTGCAGAGAATGTGGCCATAGAATCGAGGGTGGCGACCATCAAGCAGCGGCCCACTAGCCGGTGCTTCCCAGCAGCCTCTGATGTGAACGTGAGCCAGTGGGACTGGGTAGGGTTTGGGCTGGCCTGGCTGGTGGGCAGTCGGAGGGCTCAACATGCATGGGGCAGGCCAATTCAGCAGCTGACCTTCAACACCCTCTCTGCATAGGTTCAAAGCCCATTTCCATGGGCAAGCACTCTGGTTCAACACAGATCTGCAGTGAGTCAGTGACCAGGCTAAAGTGCAAAGCTCACCACTCCTGCATGCCATCTTGGCCTGGGTTTATCCACAGAGCCCCAGACCTTGAGGGTGTCCTCCATATGCCCAATCAAGAGACCACAGTCATAGAGGCTGTGGAAGTGTTCCTCGGACAGTTGCCTACCTAGAGCCCCACACACTGGTCCTCTGTACATACGCTTAGCGCATGCTCTGAACTGGGTTGACAGCATCCTTAGAAGGGAAGCTGTTTGGTGTGCTGGACGTCATTGAGTCCATGGGAAGCACTGGATGCCAGCTCACAGCAGCTGCTGCTGCTATGCCTGCCCACCCCAAGTAAAAGGCACTCCCAGAAAAGAGGTGACAAGATCCTCAGGAGCCAGGGCTGAGTCTGGGCAAAGGTGAGGGCTTCATACCCCTTGATGCCTCCCTCTGGTTTCTAGTCACCATCACCGTCCATTGCTAGGTATGGACACTGACTGTCCCACCACATAGCTGGGTATTTTCTTTGACTCACTTTCAGATTAGCTTGGTTTAATCCAGCCCTTTCAGACAATAACACCCACAGTTGCCATGAATTTGGTAAGAGTTTTATATGCAATAAAATAGATATTACTGAAGTTCAAATGTTCACCTCAGTCCTCTTCCCTCTCAAAGTCCCATAGGTGGCGCCCCATCCTTCAACCTAGCCACTCTCCACCCTGACAGCCCCTGGGACACGTTCCTCTGGCCTCCCAGGGGCCAATATCCTACCTCCCCAGCCTCAGGCTCTAGAGTACAGGCTCTGAAGCCCAGATGAGCCTGTCAGAGTTCCCCCAAACATGTTCCTAGTGCACCTTAGGGCCTGAACTTTCCCAAGTCCTTCCCAGGCCTGTGGGGCATAACTGGCGATCTCTCTCAGACTGGCAGGACACACAGCATAGGTGTAGCAGCTGTGAGGAGGCAGAGTGGTGCTCTCTGAGAGTCCACCTGCAGGCCACAGGAAGGACAGAGCCCGCTGCAGTCTTCCTGACACATTCCGGGGTCACTTATAGTTCTTCCTGGGTGACAGGTCAGGCATCCTACTCATTTGCACAGGCCCTGTCACCTGACCACACCCATTGTAGCTAGAAGAGGAAACAGGATCCCAGCTGAGGATTTGACCAAAGTCATGAGGACATGAGGACCCACGGTTTGGCCTGGATCAGACCCCACTGCCTACCACACTGTTTTTCCCATGGGCCAGCCATCCTGGCCCTGAGCTTTTTTGCCGACTGGCCTGGTAGATGCTGTCTCAGCAAAGTGTGGCTGCCTAGAGCTGGGCATGCTGGTGTCATATGCACAGGAGCCAAATGGAGTGTGGGAGGGCGTGGCCTGAGGAAGCCAATGGTGATTGATGCCTACTGCTCCCAGAGCTTTCTGTCATTTCTGGTCCTGTCAGTATGGGTGGGGGGCTCCCATGGATGCACCTCACCTGGTTCTCTTGTTTGCAGTCCATGTACGAGCGCCAAGGGATTGCTGTAATGACGCCCACGGTCCCTGGGAGCCCGAAAGGCCCATTTCTGGGCCTCCCTCGAGGTACGATGCGAAGGCAGAAATCGATAGGTAAGAAGTGTGACCCCCACCCGAAGACGTTGCCCCTAAGCTTTCAATTGCAGCCCTCAGCTCCTCAGGAGTTCTGGGCTCCTGACTCCTGGCCCATTGGTTGCCTTGGCACCTAGACCCTAACCATTCCCCACCAGGCCTGCCTACCAGGGGGCAGGTGCCCAGCCTCTCTCCTACCAGGCAGCGCCTTGAACTTGGTGGGGTATAAAACCTTCCTTTAACGGTGTTTTCTCTAATCTAAGCACTTGGGGGAGCAGGATGGAGGGCGGGCCAAGCGGGCAGACCCCTCCAGTCAATGTTTCATAGGCTGAGCTCAAGGGACATACTTCTCCGGGTGGCTGGGTCAGGTATGAACCGCTTTGTGTAAGAAAGCAGCTTGCCTTCCTCGCTAACATCCCGTTTCCCTCACTGGCTCGGACAGGGCAAGGTAAACCTGACCCCTCGAGACAGAAAAAACTCCAGTGTGGTCCGTACCACGTGAACTTTCTGGAAGCCAAGGCTACTGCTGGATACAGTGGAACCTTGCCACATAAAGAGAGGGGGTTTGCAACCTCCAGCCTCACCAGGGCACTGCCAGAAACATAAGCTCTGTGTGTTCCAGAAACACCTCCTGACGATGCTGCCAGAGGCATGGCATGTCTGGTTTTAGTCAGAGGAAGAGGCAGGAGGCAGCATCTAGGTGATAATGACCATGGTGGCGTCTGCAGCTCGGGTGGCTCGCCCACCCCTGGCATACTCTGGGCCGGGCATAGCTGTACACACACCTTGTTGTATTTCTGGATCTTTCTGGCTAATAACAGTTGATTTCCTCCTGTCAGACAGCAGAATCTTTCTATCAGGTCAGTGAACCCCCAGTTTGGAATCTGTAACTTGAATGTATCCTGGTTTACTTTATAAGGGGTATTCTTAAATTATTACTCCTTGGGAATGTCACCTTTAGGTGACAACTCACAGTATATGGTTCACAGAGATCTCCTTCAGCAACAGACCTCTGAGATGGCAAATTAGCCTCCCACAGGAGTATGTTCAATTTGGAATACCCTTATCAAATGGAAGTTCTCATGGAATAAGTGACTGTAGTTTGTCCTGGGAATTTTTTTTTTTTAATTTCAAGTAATTCATTTTGTTGCCTCTGAAAACCTGCATGCCCCTGTGTGAGAACCCATCCTTGGCGTCTACCGCTGTGTGTGCTGCTTCTGTCTCTGTGTTTTAGGCCGTGCTGGAGCCTACTGTCACCCCAGCTAATACTCCCAGAGCAAACCCAGGCTGTGCCGTGGCTTCAGCCACATTCCTGCTCATGGTCACGTTCACACACTTTCACCAGTCAGGCCTCAGAACACGGTTCTGCTTTTCCATGACAGCCAACCACAACTCTCCAAAGGTCCTACAGGCCCACTGCAGTGCTTCTGTGGAGCTGGGCAGCTAGCATGCTGATGGATCAGCATCCTGTAGCTACTGTGGGCCAAGACCAAGTGGAGAACCAAGACTCCCTCCCCTCACAGGGACAGCCCTTGCCAGAATGGCCTTTCTTTTGTGCCAGCCACCTGCTGAGGGCTGAGGAGTTCAACGTACACAAAGCCCTCTGTGTGGCCCAGAGGAATCAGGTGACAAAACTGGTCATTGTCCCCTTGGAGAAGACCACACAAGAACAGTAGCACCTTTTAGTAGCAAACATGGGCCGCCACTAGGTAGTGGGCTGTTCTAGACGAGTGGCAGATCTGCCTGGTAACTGGGCAAGAGGGCCAGCAGCCCTGACCTTTATACCACTCGCATGGCCTCTCAGAGTCGGATAAGAGTCTC
Organism: Microtus ochrogaster; assembly: GCF_000317375.1. Taxonomy (NCBI): domain Eukaryota; kingdom Metazoa; phylum Chordata; class Mammalia; order Rodentia; family Cricetidae; genus Microtus; species Microtus ochrogaster. The sequence continues at coordinate 36,984,888 of NC_022015.1, forward strand.
AGTCCCGTGGGAGCCCTCACCAGGCCTGAGAGAGACAGATGCCTCCTGCACCAGCACCTCTATGTACACACACGCAGCCACATCTTTGGGTTCACATGGCCAGAGCTCGACCTGAGGGTACACACAGCCTCACCCCAGACTCCACAGTGTGCCCCCAGAAAAGCAAATCCCTAGATGTGTTCACCACACCAAACACCTCTCTTTTTGGTTCCGGCTCCTAGAGGGTGTGTAACTAACCCCAGCGTCCTGGCTGTGCTGTGCTGTCTAACAACTGTCTACTGTCTGAGTCTGTGATGTGTGAAGACACAGTGTGTTACACAGTCCTGGGGCCTTCATTGGGCTTTGAGATTGCCGGACTTAAAAACATGTTCTCTGCTTACAGGGATAACAGAGGAAGAGCGGCAGTTTCTGGCTCCCCCGATGTTGAAGTTCACCCGAAGCCTGTCTATGCCGGACACTTCTGAGGACATACCCCCTCCGCCGCAGTCTGTGCCCCCGTCTCCCCCTCCACCTTCCCCCACCACGTACAACTGCCCCAAGTCCCCGACTCCAAGAGTCTATGGGACAATTAAGCCTGCATTCAATCAGAACCCCATCGCCAAGGTGCCGCCAGCGACCAGGTCTGATACTGTGGCCACCATGATGCGGGAAAAGGGGATGTTCTACAGGAGAGAGCTGGACCGATTCTCCCTGGACTCTGAAGATGTCTACAGCCGCAGCCCCGCCCCACAGGCCACCTTCCGCACCAAGCGGGGACAGATGCCTGAGAACCCATACTCAGAGGTGGGGAAGATAGCCAGCAAGGCCGTCTACGTCCCTGCCAAGCCAGCCAGGCGGAAGGGCATGCTGGTGAAGCAGTCCAACGTGGAGGACAGCCCTGAGAAGACATGCTCCATCCCCATCCCAACCATCATCGTCAAGGAACCCTCCACCAGCAGCAGCGGCAAGAGCAGCCAGGGCAGCAGCATGGAGATCGACCCCCAGGCCACCGAGCCTGGCCAGCTGAGGCCAGACGACAGCCTCACTGTCAGCAGTCCCTTCGCTGCCGCCATTGCCGGGGCTGTACGTGACCGGGAGAAGCGTCTAGAAGCCAGGAGGAATTCCCCGGCCTTCCTCTCCACAGACCTGGGAGATGAGGATGTGGGTCTGGGGCCACCTGCTCCCCGGATACGGCCCTCCAACTTCCCTGAGGAGGGTGGGTTTGGTGATGAGGATGGAACGGAACAGCCACTATCGCCTACCCCTGGGACAGCACCCAGGGAGCTGGAGAACCACTTCCTAGGTGGTGGTGAGGCTGGTACTCCGGGGGAGACCGGGGGACCCCTGAGTTCCACATCCAAAGCCAAGGGGCCTGAGAGTGGCCTAGCAGCTCCTCTCAAGAGTGGCAGCCCAGCCAGCCCTGAGAATTACGTGCACCCTCTCACAGGGCGGCTGCTCGACCCCAGCTCCCCACTGGCCCTGGCACTCTCTGCCAGGGATCGAGCCATGCAGGAGTCTCAGCAGGGGCACAAGGGGGAGGCCCCCAAGGCTGACCTCAACAAGCCTCTCTACATCGATACCAAAATGCGGCCCAGTGTGGAGTCCGGCTTTCCTCCGGTCACCAGGCAGAACACCCGGGGTCCCCTGCGACGGCAAGAGACAGAGAACAAGTACGAGACAGACCTGAGCAAGGACCGGAGGAGTGACGATAAGAAGAACATGCTGATCAACATCGTGGATACGGCCCAGCAGAAGTCAGCCGGCCTGCTGATGGTGCACACGGTGGACGTCCCCACAGCAGGGCCACCCCTGGAGGAAGAGGAGGACAGAGAGGATGTGGATATAAAGCCAGACCACTCACCCTCCACAGTGCCAGAAGGCGTTCCCAAAACCGAAGGTGCTTTACAGATCTCCGCTGCCCCGGAGCCCGCCGCTGCGCCCGGCAGGACCATTGTGGCAGCGGGCTCCGTGGAAGAGGCAGTGATTCTGCCATTCCGCATCCCCCCTCCCCCTCTGGCGTCCGTGGACTTGGATGAGGACTTCCTTTTCACAGAACCGTTGCCTCCTCCCCTGGAATTTGCAAATAGTTTTGATATTCCTGATGACCGGGCAGCTTCAGTTCCCGCTCTTGCTGACTTGGTCAAGCAGAAGAAAAATGACACCCCTCAGCCCCCTTCATTGAACTCCAGGCAGCCAGCCAACTCTACAGACAGTAAGAAGCCAACGGGCATTTCAAACTGTCTGCCCTCCTCATTCCTGCCACCACCCGAAAGCTTTGACGCCGTCACCGACTCCGGGATCGAGGAGGTGGACAGCCGGAGTAGCAGCGACCACCATCTTGAGACAACCAGCACCATCTCCACAGTGTCCAGTATCTCCACGCTGTCCTCAGAGGGCGGGGAGAGCATGGATACCTGTACAGTCTATGCAGACGGGCAAGCCTTTGTGGTTGATAAACCCCCAGTACCTCCAAAGCCAAAAATGAAGCCCATTGTGCACAAAAGCAACGCACTTTACCAAGACACGCTCCCAGAAGAGGACACAGATGGCTTCGTGATCCCCCCACCCGCACCCCCACCCCCACCGGGCAGTGCCCAGGCCAGTATGGCGAAAGTCATCCAGCCAAGGACCTCCAAGTTGTGGGGTGATGTCACAGAGGTCAAAAGCCCAATTCTCTCAGGCCCAAAGGCAAATGTCATCAGTGAGCTAAACTCCATTCTGCAGCAGATGAACAGGGGGAAATCCATCAAGCCCGGGGAAGGGCTGGAACTGCCCGTGGGAGCCAAGTCAGCCAACCTCGCTCCAAGGTAAGTTCACAGTCAGCTTGGGCATGTGTGGTCCAGCACTGGCCAAGCAAAACCACTGGAGAGCCACCAATGCAATCGAGAAGAGGGGATCTTTGTGGTCTCTGCCACACCTATTAGGCTGTAACCTTCCTGTCACCATCCTGTCACCGGACTACAGCAGAGCCAAGACCGTGCCTATGACACACAGACACATAAAGACGCCAGATTGCACTGGGCCAGGCCCATGGTCGCTTCCAAAAGGAAGCTCAGGTCTCTGTTTCGTTCCTTCCAGCCTTTTGCTGGGACCATCTTGAAGGCAGGCAGAGATTCATTAAAACCCTCTGGTGACCAGAGGTGGCCAGAGGGTGGGTGGTGTAGCCAGTGTCCAAACATGCGTCTGTCATTCCCTCTCCCTCAATCACTAGTTTGAGGACTGTATTGGGGGAAGAGCTGGGTCATTTGCTGAGGTTGAACACCTGCTGCATGGCTGCATCACCCTACCCAGGGTGTGACATCCCAAAGGGATCATTGCCAGTTGGGCCCAATGGGCCATTTTCAGCATCGTGTAGGGTTTAACAGGCTACCTTCACTGGGATGGGAGTAGAATAAACTCATTCTTTCTACACCCAACCAGAAGGTTCTAGAACAACCCCTTGACTATATGAAGCTTTGGGATAGTACCCAGCAGCCCTGAAAACTCCACCCTCTCCATGGCTCTCTTGTTTTTGTTTCCGTGCGTGTACATGCATGATGTTGTTCGCATCCTTGTGCTTCTCAGCTGCTCCGACTGATGGCTGAGCTCGGGTTTCATAGTTTTGACTAATGAAGTCATTCCTTATTCTCCCGCTGGGCAGGCGTCTGATTCAAACAACCAAGCCCATTAATCAGGAACATCACACTGCATTTGAGTCTTGAGGTTTGGGCTGTGAGCCACGGTTCTCTCTCTTACCTTTCTGTGTCTTTGTAAGTGAATGACTTGGATGCCTGCTTTACTCCTCTGAGAAATACTGATTGGTCGATGTAAAGAAGTGTGTGGATGCCGCCGCCCGTTGCCAGGACACCCGCTACAGGTGGTGTGCAAAAGCATGCTCCCTTGGCTCCCTGCTAGCTAGGAGACATCTGCAGAAACCCCTCACTTCTGGTGGATGTAACTACATACACAACTGCAAGTTATATTCTGACGTCTCTAAAATATGCGTGTTTCGCCCTTTGACCGTGCCGCGCAACCCCTTGTTGTCCATCCCCTTGTGAAACGTTTGCAAGCCCCGGGGTGGTGTTTATGACATCTGGGCAGCAGGGTCCTAGGCAGTAAGTCCGTTCTTCAGAGAGGCTAAGCAGGGAGCTGACTTGGGACAGACTCGCAGCCTCTCATGCCCCCCTGTTACAGCCATCTTCAGCAGAAGAGAAGCTGAGAGGGAACTGAGTTCAGGACTGCAGAGCTCACTGGCGAGGGGGATCCCATGTCAGGATTGCCGAGCTTGTCTACTGGCCTCATTCACGGGGTCATTCTGAATGGCCGCAGGTGATCCCCTGTCCTTTGTTTTCCTGCTTAGACAATCTCTGGTGGCTCCAAGTGGAGGGAGTCTTACACTCCACTGGGTGCTGGGATTCCTGGTTGCCAGGTCAGGGTAAGCTCAGAGAGACCATCACCAGCACAGTCCCAGTGGACAGCACTGCCACCACCCAGACAATTTGTTCATAACCCAAGCTTCTCACAGCAAGGACTTTAGCCAACACCTTCAAACACCAGGCATTCTGTCACATGGGTTCCACATAAGAGCCGTGAAGCACAGTCAAGGGGACTCTGTGGGAAGTTACTACTCCTAAGATGACAATGGGGATTGACTCCAGAGACAGGGCCACTGAAGACCATCTGTAAGACTGAGCTCCCAAGAAGACAGGAGCATCTGTTGGACCTGGAACTCTCCTGCTGCTGAGGGGAGAGATGACAGTGGCTGACCTCAAGCAATAGAAGAAACACATACCTCCAACCCTCCTTTTCAGATCTAAGGACTGCACCAGGTTGGGCACACACACAGGGCGCTGGGATATCAGCTGCAACAGCAAGACACAGGACCACAAGTAGTTCACAGACCCACCAATGCATCCCATGTGGCAGTTAGAGGTCCATTCTGCCTCTTGTCTCAGGTGCATTGGCCACCTGCTCACATTGCTCAAACAACTCTGTTGCCTTCACTGTCGAGACCAGGATGACAACCGGTGGTTCACTCAACGTAGGCATCTAGCCACCACTTGTAAATACTTATAAAAGTTGGGAGTTCTGAGCCAGGTGGTGGTGGCACACACCTTTAATCCCAGCACTTGGGAGGCAGAGGCAGGCGGATTTCTGTGAATACAAGGCCAGCCTGGTCTACAAAGCTAGTTCCAGGACAGCTGGTGTTACACAAAGAAACCCTGTCTCAAAAACAAAACGAGAGAGAGAGAGTCCTGAGTTATCCTGAGCAAAATGAGGTTCAAAATCCAATGGAGGGAATTATTACTGAGGAAAAAAGAAATGAGGGTTTGAGGGAAAGTAAAAACTGGCCATGTCGTCTGAAGTGACACACGCTAAAGCAGAGAGACCCTGTTTCCTCAATGGTGACTTTGTTCACCAAAGAAGAGCCAGCTCTGTTCCTCAGTGGTTCCACCATGTGAGAGGAGTTTTGCTGAATTCATTTCACCTTTGAAATAGTGTTCCTTTCCCTGCTGGAGTCTCTTATGAGCACTGAGAAACTCAACTTATGCCAGCGCCAGGACAGGGTCCAGGGAGGAGCGAACGTTAGATGGCCTAGCACTGGCTTCCTTGGGTGTAAGGGATCTAACTTTAGTATAGTCAAGGTTTCTAGCCCGACCCCCAAATCAGGGCAATGTGGAATTACAAAATTAATTACAAATATGTTGAAAGGGGATTTTCTTTATCAGAAACACCTCCTGGGCCTACCTGAAAAATCCATGGAGCGAAGCCGTGGGGCAGTTGTAGCCACAGGCCTGATCCTGAAGCAATCTCATAGTTCGAGTCAGACCAGAACGAAGGAAGGAAGCTGATGGATCTAAAATCACTGTCTTTCCCCACTGTTCACAGGCTCCTCCTGTACTGGCTGTGCTCCAATATGGAGCCTACTGCTCAGCAGCTCTGCCCTCCCCAAGAGCCTAGAACTCAGAGGACATGGCTGTGTGGTGTCTGCCTCAGCCCCTGTAGGATAGATACATAAAGGCATCATGGGAGACCCTGGGATGTCCCTTAGCTAGACAGAGCTTCTGACTTTCAGAGGCCTCCTGTCTAATGTATCTGCTGATGTATCTGCCCACAGTGGAGGTGGCAGGCCCGAGTGACATTCTTGTTGCTTTGTGGATCTAGGCAGAGCACTTAGTTGTCCTGGTTAAAGCAGCGTGAGACCAGTGCCCAGCCATGATAGGGAGTTCAATAAGCCACTAGCAGCCACTGTCTGTAGCCCAGTACCCAGCCCAAGAAAGAGACAAGAGGACATCACCACAGAGGACACCATGGCCCTCCACAATTGGCAAGGGTGGTCATCGTCATTCACCCCCACCAGCCTCTGTTGATGGCCCAAGGTACCAGGCACCATGTGGTGCCATTGAGAAGCGCAGCCTTTGCCCCTTTTGGGGGAGTGCCAAGTTCTTGAGGTTAGAAATGGCAAATACAAAGTGAGACCGGACGTCAATGTTGTAAGTGCCCCAGAGGGAAAAGGATACTCCGTCAAGATAGAGCGCCCCGTGCGGAAAGGAGCCGGATCTCCGAGGAAGTGATTTCCAATGACTTAAAATACAAGAAGGAGCCCGCTGTACAGAAACCGGAAGCACAGCACCCTGAACACAGCGGGTGGACAGTGTGAAGCTGGGCTGGCAGGGACTCCTCCTGCAGGCAAGTCCGAGCCCAGCCATGAGGCAAGGAGTGAGAGGCTGCGACGACACAGGACTGGATCCAAGGGGTAGAAACTATGCAGAGACTGACCAGGGCTTACCAGAACTGGACTCCGGTGTCTTTGAAATCCCCGAGGCTGCCTGCCTGTGGACATGGGGAGGATGCTTTTGAGTGACCTGAAATACACATGCTGAAGAGGAGAGGTGTCTTGGAGATGAAGAACTAGACCAGGCTGCCCGCCTGTAAGCACAGACCCAGGCCAAACTGGCTGTGACCTGGGACATAGGAGCATCCTCCCTTGGCTCTGCAGAGCTAACTGTCGTTAGAAAGCAGGATAAACCCTGTTCTCTTCCAGCATCCGTGGACAGACTCGGCTTGTGTTCACCCTCCCTAGATCTCAGGGTAGTGAGTGCTGGAGGGATCCCCACAGCTCCTTCTGAGGGTGTGGTCACACTTCTGGCCAGCACTTTGGCCTCCATCTTGCTGAAGCACACAGGGGCTTGGGAGGAAAACAATGGTACTAAGGAAGTCCGGGTCCCCAAGATCCTTGGGAAGGCAGTGTTCGGGAGCCTACGGGGCTTCACTCAACCCCTGCTGTCCTAGACTCCTAGGTCCCTGAACTGCAGCATCTCCTGCCTCTGGCAGTGTCCCCTGGCTCTCAGCTTGCTCGCCTGTATGATCCAGCCTCTCGGTTCTGAAACTGATCTTTATGGATGAAACTGCCGTGCCTAGCTGGCCCCAGAGCTCAGGCTCCTGTTTCATGGCATCTCAAGCTCTCTACACTGTCAGGCAGCTTAGGTGCCTCCATCACCAACTGAAACTAGAGGGTATGCTGCTGCGGGGACTGCCTGGCACTCTCTGCCACAGTCTACATGCTGAGGTGACGCCTCTGACAGTTCCTTCCCTTGACCATTGAATAGCAGGTCTCCTTTCTAGAAAGTACTTGTCTATTTTTATGTGTAACAGTTGTTTTGTCTGCTTGTGTGCATGTGCACCATGTACACATAGTGGAGTCCAGAAGAGGGCATTGGGTCCTCTGGAACTAGAATGACTGATGGTTGAACCGTGGGGGGGCGGGGGCGGGGGAGAGGGGGAATGGATTGGCTGGGAATTGAACCTGGGTCCTCCTCTATAAGAGCAGCCAGGGCTCTAAACCACCGAGCCATCTCGCCAGTCCCCTCGGGTGTTCTCTCTTGATCTCATCCCTCCTTTGACAAGAGTCTGTCACAGGTAGACAGTTTCTCCTGGAAGTAGGCACCTTTCTAACCTAGCAACTTGTGAGCGAAGTGGGAACGCTGAGAGCGATGTGGAGACCGAGGCAGCTTCCTTGGCAGGAAGCTAGCACGGTGGCCACAGCCGGTCCTTCTGCTGTTACCATTGTACGCCAGTTCTGGACCATACCCTAAGACCTGGAGAGAGCCGGGTCCAGGATGAGGGGTGCTGAGGGGTCCCATCTTCTGAAACTTGAGCAAACACTAGAACAGTCCCAGGGAGAGACCAGGGTGCCGCTCCTACAGTGCAAGCCCCGCGACCCATTTGTAGGAGCCTAGAAAGGCAGAGCAGCTTCACGAGAAAGCAGTCTGCTGCCTGACATGGTTCTATACACTTCTGATACCAGTACTAGGGAGGCTGCGGCAGGGGGGTTGCTACAAGTTCTAAATCAACCTGGGTCAACAGTGAGACTCTTATTTCAAGTCACCAAAAGATGGGAAATGCAGAAGGAGGAAAGAAAGGAAAGGAGACAAGTGGTTTAGGAGTAAACGGTTCTTACAGAGGCGAGCCTGCGGCTGAGGGTCCATGTCCAAAGGGTTCTAAACCCTAACACTGGTGCTGGCCACACTGCTGCTCAGTCCCAACTGAATCAGTAACCACAGTGTAAATGTTGTTGCCCATTTGCCTCCCAGCTCATCAGTTCCCGCCAGGGAAGACAGGTGACGCGTGTCCGCCAGCAGCTGGATTTGTTTTGTTTTTTTAATTCTCACATTTTTAAAAAAATGAATTTGATTTTAAAAGCAGGCGAGAGATGATCCTCCCAGAGGCGGGTGTTTGTGAGTGTGTATCTATTCTAAATCAGGGTAACAGACTTCTGTGTATGCCGCCCAGCAGCCCAGCCGTTGCCTAGCAACATAATGATCTGCGCGCACGCGGGAGGACCCAGTGAGTCAAGACAGAGTGATTCACCAGGAAGGAGGCAGGCTACCCAGAAGGCTCAGAGCGGGCCGGCAAGCTAGCCATCATTGCTAGTCCAACTCTACTCAGCAGTCGCTGTGCTGGATGGGGCACCTCAGGCCCCAAACGGTGGCCAGGACTATATCCCTGCTGTTAGCTGCTGCACTAACTGCCATGTTGTGTTGTAAACTTGAGAAAGCCCTAGGCTAGGCAGGTTGGCCTTGTCCACTGGGAACATTGACTCATTCCCAAGCCCAAAGCCGAGTTAGGGAAATAGCTGTGAGCCGTGGTCAGGAAGCCTTCCTTCTCTGCGTGCCAGAAAAGGCATGGGTTCCCTTGCTCACGTGAGCACAAGGTCTAAGCCACTGGGCTGCCTGCCAGGAGGGTTCAGAGGTGGAGCATTCAGCCAGGGTCCAACCCATCTTATTTTCCCCCATGAGGAGGCTGCTGCCTCTCACTTCCCAGTCAGTTCTGCAGGTCGTCTCAACCACTCCCTGTGTCGTTTCTGTTTGCTCCCATGGTGCTGTGTGCAGAAGAGGGTCATGCTGAGCAGAAGTAAGTGCAGCCTGCTGAGTGTTCCCCTGTGTGCCACTGTCCCCGCTCCTACCCCTGTTTCCCAGCAGCAACTGCTGCAGAGTCCATCCTGTCCAAAGCCAGCGCAGCCCAGAGTGCTGAGCAATGCCCAGGCATCTGCTGGCTCTTGGGGGACTAGCATGCCAACCACATTGACCCCCAACCAAGGGGCAGGCCAGTGCTGGACAGAGAACTACACATGTCCCTCCCAGCTCTTCCCTGCCTCGGTGGTTTTCAGGAGCTCCTGTAGGACACTGGCCTGCCTCCCTCCTTCCTCAGGTCCTTGCTTAAGGGAGCCCCACTTCTGCATAGGGAGGTGGCACATGCTGGAAACGAGCCCCCCTACACACACACACACATACACATTGCAAAGAGAGCCAAGCAACTGCAGTGCTTGTTCAGGCTGGACCTGGAATGGCTCACCTACAACCTGAGAATCGGAGGGGGACAGGGCGGGTTCCACAGACCCTTACCATGTCCCTGGCCTACCTCTCCATGAGGACCTAGAGCTGAATCCTCGGGGTTCCCTAAAAGCTGCAAGGCCCAGATGGACTCAGGGTCTCATTCCATGGGCTGCCTCAGGCCTGCCAAAATGACCTGCCCATGAGTATAACCAGTAACCAGGCTGTGTGAGCAAACTTTGCTGGAAAGAGCACTCTGGGGCATGCTCCATATGTACCTACACTTCCCAGAAGCCGTCACTGCAGGTCTGATGATCCCCGGCATCAATCCACACATCCACATCAGAGTCCTGGCCCACGGAACCCACACCTACTTTCTACCCTTGTAATATCCCGTATTTGAGGTAGTCACTCCTAACCTATTAAGGGTGTTCCCCGGGACAGAGAGGGAACAGCACCCAAGGGAAAGGGATGGGCAGAGTGCCCTCCAGGGACCACGGTATGCTGCCTCAGGTTCTCACCCTTCACTTAGGCTCTGAAGAGGTCCTAGTCTCTTAGCATCTTGGAACCCTGCAGGGGTCAAGAGGTCCCCCAAGTTCAGTGTACCAACACCAGAAGTTTTAGCTCAAGGCACACACCGTAACACCACAGCCCAGAAGCCCCTAAGAGGTGGACTCGGGAGCCCTCAATCCCTACCAGTTTCCACAGGACATGAAGGCGTGTGGGCTAAACTCTGAGCCACGCCAGTCCAGGTTGTGCCTGTGGCAGGATGAACCTTTCCAGAAATGAGAGTGGTGTAGTGTGTCCGCGTTCCCATGAGCGAGCCCAGGTTAAGAGATGCGCCTATTTTCACACTGGAGGTGTCTTATAGTCACAAGGCTGCGGTTTGGAGGCAGCAGAGCGAGTAGCAAGCCTTGGAGGAAGGCTTCACCTCCCCGGCTGTGTGGCTAGAAAGTCTTCAGAGGGGCTGCCCAGTGTGGGGAGGGGAACATGTTTCATAAAACCACCACCTCCAGATAGGTGAGGACAAGAACTTCCTGGTCCTCCTCCCAATGGGGATCACCCTCCCACACTAGGCCTGAGGAGATAGGCTCTGGGAGAGTTGAGCCTGTCCCTCCCTGCTCTGAGTATCTCCCCTACCCAGACATAGCAAGAAGGACACCACCCGTGGCCACCACTGGGAGAGGGGGCTTTTGTCTCCTGTGGGAATAGGGTCATGGAGGGAGTGCATGGGTACACCCCGAAGCCCACAGTGAAACACTGCTCACCAGGACTTAGCAGCCTGGATGCTCTGCCCCCTAAGTGCCCCAGGAGAATTTCTTCTAACCCCGCATGCCTGTGTGGCATTTGTAAAGCAATGAAAACCCCGCATTTGTCCCAAATCTAAGGACTTTAACCCATAAGCAGAGCCCTGGCGGGCTGTCCTCTGTAAGGTGTATGTTACTGGAGAGGGCCCAGGCTCGTTCTGGCCTGCACAGGAGGTCCCCCAGGTTCCTCTCAGCCTGGCCCAGGTGAGTGGCGGCTGGCTTGCTGTGCTGCGGTGCCTCCCGCTCTACCTGTTCCCTTCTGACTGGCATGGCAGTCTGTATCATTGCCGGTGCAGACTTTCTGCTGTGGTGTGGGTGCCTCCCTCTCCCATCCCTGATCCTCAATGACCAAGAAGTGATGTTCTTCTCTCCTTGCTGTTTCAGAAGCCCGGAGATCATGAGCACAGTCTCAGGAACACGGAGCACTACGGTCACCTTCACTGTCCGCCCCGGCACCTCCCAGCCCATCTCCCTGCAGAGCCGGCCCCCCGACTATGAAAGCAGGACCTCAGGACCACGGCGTGCCCCGAGCCCCGTGGTCTCGCCCACAGAATTGAACAAAGAGATTCTGCCCACCCCTCTGTCTGCTGCCGCAGCCTCTCCCTCCCCCACACTCTCAGATGTCTTTAGCCTTCCGAGCCAGTCCCCTGCAGGGGACCTCTTTGGCTTGAACCCAGCAGGACGCAGCAGGTCACCATCTCCTTCAATACTGCAACAGCCAATCTCAAATAAGCCTTTTACAACTAAGCCTGTCCACCTGTGGACGAAACCAGACGTGGCAGACTGGCTGGAAAGTCTGAACTTGGGCGAACACAAGGAGACCTTCATGGACAATGAGATTGATGGTAGCCACCTGCCAAACCTCCAGAAGGAAGACTTGATAGATCTGGGGGTGACTCGAGTCGGGCATAGGATGAACATAGAAAGGGCTTTGAAACAGCTGCTGGACAGATAAGGATGGCTGCCCTGGGCCTTTACAGACTCCTTTGTTATAAGTAGAGATGGGCTTATGTTGAAATGTGTGGTGGCCAAACAGAGGCTGAGAGCACCACTCTCGGTCCGTGGGCTTGTCTCTGGGTACCCAAAGAAACGCTGTGGGTGTCCTTGGTGTGGCCAAACCAGGGCCTCAAAACCCAGCTCTCCATGCAGATTTCTTGGGCGGCTTCTGTCCAAAGGGATGGTAAGGGGGGTTTCTGTCATGGTCCCAGAGGTTCCTGTCGATGGCATGTGGGACCCTCTCCTCCTGTGGCAGGTACCAGTGTACTCCAGATACCTCCTGAGGCCTCCCTCCTCTGCCTTCTGGGCAGCTCTCACCCTCCAGCCCCAGAACACAGCCTTTCTTCAGGCCTGTGGCCTCCGGATGGGCTCACTGGCTCCTATCCCTCCCCTGTGCTCGGCTCTCAGTGAGCAGCTCCAGGTGGAGCCCTGCCTGAGCCAGACGGTAGAGAAATGCCGTCCCATCCGCCTCTTTGTCTGACTCCTGTGATGTGCATCTGAGCTTCTTTGGCCCCAAGGTCCTTGGCAGTGGTGGCTGTGTGAACGGGATCGTGCCCAGCTTGCTTAACTTGCTTTCTCTATTCCTGCAAACCGATTAGCATTTAATTCCAGGGTGGCCAAACTGAAGTCACACGGAGTTAGTCAAAGCACAAAGTCACGATCCTGAAAAGGAGGGAGGCCTGGCTGCAGAGCCAACCAGTGTGTGGCTGTCTAAGCCCACAACCTCCAGGACAAGAGCAGGTGTCTGCCCAGAGCAGCAGCTACCCAGGAGAGAGAGGCAGGGGCTCTCGAATTTACTTAACTATCCGGATGTCTGCTGAGCTCCACAGAGGTCAGGACAGATAAGCAAACTGTTCTGACAAGGACAAGAAGACCTGAGGCTCGTGGTAAGCACGGCTGCCCAGGGAAGCTATTGTCCTCCCTGGGAGAGAATGGGATGCCATGCCTTCCATCCACACCAGGCCATGGGGAGCATCCTGCTGAGGCAGCCCTTTGCCTCTCAGAGGCCAAGAAAGGTGGAACTCAGGGGCCTTTCTCCCTTCTCTCAGATAGCGGGGATCCCACCAGCTTGTCTTAACTGTAAGTCTGGGTCTCAGAGAAGCCCATGGTCAAGACCTGGTGGACAGAAAGTGGGGCACAGGTTGTGGCAAAGTGTAGGCGTGTGTGGAAAGGAAGGCAGGGAGCATCCTGGACCAAGCCTCACCTCAGGCCCGCTGCCTGAGTCTGTCCTTCCCCCAGATCTCCTCCCTCCCAAAACAATACCTCTAATGTCCCAGGGAGGTCACCGACTGCACACAGCCACTATGCAGCCAGCTAGGCTCCCGAATCCCCCTCTCCCCCGCACTCAGAGGAGACGTCAATGTCAGGTTATGGTTTTATTATTTCAGAACTAGCCCAGCCCATCTCTAATTATAAAACATTGTTTCTTTTTTTTTCTTCACTTATGCTCACAACCACATGTCTGACGAGGCCTGGAACAGCTCTGGAATGAACACATAAAATTTAGCAATTTTTTTAAAAAAAAAAATCTTTCTTTACCACAGGTTTAAATATGTGTACAGATAGTTCATAAGCACAATATTTTAAGGGGGAAAAAAGTGGCTGGTCTACTGGGCAGCCTCTGTGCCACCTCATGCTGGAATGCTAAAGGGAGAAAGGGTTCATGGTTTAATGACACCATTTCCTTGGGACAATTATACAAGCAACCTTTTAAAATAGCTTTCTTCCCTGGACACATCGGAGCCTGCAGCTCTTCCCTTCCCAGCCTTGCCACAGCGCCATCACTGAAGGGCAATTATTTCTTCAAAAGGACTGCAATCCACAGCTTGGCAGTTTCTCCAAAATCAATGCCCACACACGCACACGCATGTACACACACACATACACACGCCCTCACACACCCCTTGAAATGGAGACCAAGGCTTCAAATATTACTTTGCTCCCAAAACCCTTGGCAGGCCAACCCCAACTTGTGAGTCATCCGCTCACCTGGTAGCAGGTGACTGGTGAGCACCTTGTCTGGGTCCTGTCGGTTCCCCACAGCAAGGTGAAGGAGTAATGCCCCAGACATACACGAATCCAGACACTGCGGGTCGCCGGCAAAGAGTTCAGAGTGTGGAAGTGTGGCCCTGCCATTAATCTGTCTTCCATGGGTGGTTCTCCGAAGTCCCCTCAGTGTGCCATGTCACTGGGCTCCTTTCCTTTGCCTCCGGTTGGCATTACCTCTGTGCTCAGTGCCAGGCAGATGCCAGGCAGGAGACCTGATGGCTTGGGACCCGCTGAACTTAGACAGCGGGTGACAGGCCATGACTGCCTTCCTTAGACTTCAAGCCACATGCCACCAAGCAGAAGCAAGCTGACTGCCAGCCTCAGGAGCTGATAGGCCAGTTCTGCTTAGCAGTGTCTGGGCACAGAAACACCGCTGGGCCTATCAGAACCCACCCCCAAACCACCCGAACACACATTTGCCTAGATGACTGGTCTCTATCTCTGATAGCTAATGTTGCTAAAAAAGCAATAGTCCCTCATCGAAATTGCCGCCATTGCTCTCCCCAGTTGGAACATGTCAGGACCAGGCCCTGCTCCAGGACCCCCTTCAGTGGTGAATCAGATGTTAAACTGCTCATGAGGACCATGTTACCACTCTTCCAGGTTTTAAGATCAACTTTTGTTATATACTGTAATTTAAATAACTGCATAAATTTACATGCCTAGTTTCTGTAATATTGTGTATACAAAACCAAAATCTCTCAAGCTGTAAATTGTGTATACCCGCCAGGATCCCTGCTCTAGGGTGTCCGTGCGCATTTTAGATTTAATTCATACAATTAAAAATAACTCAGTGTGACTGCTGCCGTGCTGAAACTTTACATAAGAAACCTTTGTGATACTTTAGTTAATAAAATGGTGAGTTTTTTCCTAAGTTATTGAACAAGCAAACATTACCCAGCTGACCTGGCAAGGACTTTTTTGTGTGTGTGCGGGTGGGGGGGCCACAAATAATGATTTTTTTTCTCCCATTAGCAATTTTTGGTTTTAAATACTAACTTGTTTCACACTAGAGTTTGTGTGTAACAACACATGTCACATTATCTTTGTTGCTGTTAATTTTGTGCTCTTTTTCTTTTTAGACTTTATTTAGAGGGAGAGAGAGAGAAAGAGAGAGAGAGAGAGAAAGTTCCTGTACTTTGCACTCCCCCCCCCAATCCTTCGATCTCTTGTATGGCAACCAAAATTACTGTAAAAAAAATAAATATACTCTTGCAATAAGGTTGTGGTTCTGATTACAAAGGGGAAGGTGGAACCTGACTCCTCAGAGCTATCAAGTTTGCCATCCGGTGTAGGGTGTTTCCCACACCTTAGTCAGCTTTACCTGGACCAGGTGACGGCGTGGCATCTCTCCTTCAGCCACTTCGCCTCAGGCCTGTTTCCTCAAGTGCCCTCATTGTCTAAGCGGAAACCTTGTATATTATTTTAGAATTGTGCAAAATGTCAAAGTGGGCTTGTGTGTCCACTCCTGAGAGCCCCAGGCCTGGCTGTCCCTTTTGTTTCAGGGTGGATGCAGGGGCACCCAGAGACCAAGCCAAGCTCGGCTCCCTTTCCTGGGAGGAGAGGTGTCCTTGCCGCACTGAAGGGTGTCGGCTGGCCAGAGGTCATGGGAGCTGAAGACCAAGTAGCTTCTCCAGCTGACCTAACCAGCCAATGTTTTTGTGAGCTGCAGTGGACAGAGGAGCAAGAGAGAATCTGGGTCTTTAGCAAACTGCTGAGTCAGGGGTCCAGGGCTGTCCGTGCACTTCCGGAAAGTGTATGTGAAAACCACTGAACCTCTCTGGCCTCCAGGGTTCCCCGGCAGAGTCTCTTCTTGGACACACCCTTCATCCAAGTAGCAGCAGCCACTGCGTCCCCGTCCTTGTCCTTTGCTCCCTGAAGTCCCCAGCAGATCCTCCCAGACCCTCAGTTCTCCCAGTTTCACGGTCCAGTGACATTTCCCAGACCCCTTGGTAAGGTGGAGATCCATCAGGGGACATCTACTGGTCAGCCTTCTCTTTTCTTGAACTGTATTGAGGCATCCGCTCCCTGGGGGTCTGTACCATGTCTGCACCTTTCGATGCCCTGGGTGGGAGTATCCTGGATGGAGGGGTCCCACAACCACAGGTATACAGACCACCTGCTTTGGGCAGAATCCGGTGGTGTCCGCTACCCTGCCCCAGGTTCTGTCAGCCCCATGGCTCACCCTTCAAGTTCCCACTGATGACGCTGATTCTTCCTGTGCTCCAGGATGAGGGTCTGCAGCTCATAGTCTTTGCTGGTTGATGTTTAAAGTCACGACAGCCACTGTCCGCGGCTTCTGCTAGAACTCTGCTCACAGTCAATCCGAAACTTTATTACGAGCCTTCAAATAAATAATAGAAAAAAATTTGATTTAAAAACAAAGTGTGTGCCTTGGGTGTTTTGAACTAATCTGCATAAAACCATACTGTAACTGTATATTTGATGAGGGATCAATATATCTTCAATGTATAATGTAGCTGATAAAAATAGTTCTAGTGCCTTGTCTTCTGAACTGAGAAGCCCAGATCAATGCACAACCTAAAGCAAAGCCCGACCAGAGAACTGAGTGCTGAGAGGCGTGAGCCCCTGTGTGGGGGGCCTTCTCGTCAGAAGACTGTGGAACACACACAGTCCTTTATGCTTAAAAAAAAAGAGAGAGAACGTTGAAACAGAATTGTGTTATCAATTAATTTTCCATTAAAAAATGCTCTCTGCTCTAACACGTCCAGTATTTTTCATTTAAATACAAACATGGTTTAGGGAATTTTCGTAGGGGTGGTATGGTTTCTCCTGACACCCTGGGTGGGCAATGCTTGTGTTGTGTCGCCCCCTGGTGGTGCTGGCTAGTAATGACTACCTGGGTCTGCAGTGGCTTGTGGTTTATGTTTTGCTAAAAAAGACACAACATATTTGTGTTTTAGTGACTATTCTCTTTTGAAAAGAAGAAGACATTAGAAGTAGGTCAGTGCAATTCTGATCTCACCACTGCCGGCTGTTTCTAGAAGTTCAAAATGTCAGACGTCCCTGAGTGGTCTTCATCCAGGGTGGGGTGCACATTGGGACCAAGCATTCCGTCCCTGGGTCTGGACTAGTCACAACAGTGAGCCAAAGCGGTCTCTAGCCAGAGAGGGGAGTATCACCTCACACTGTGCCTCCTCAGCCTGCAGATGTGGAGGCAGGGTGGACACCATACTGTGTGCACCACACCATTGAGCAGGCTATAGTCACACGGGTCATAGAGTCTCAGGCACCGTGGGTTCCAGTAATTCTAGAAGCTGAATCACAGACTGCAGAGAAGCCACCTCCTGGTGCCAGCATTGCCTCTATGTAAGGCATGTGCCCGGGGATCAAGAATCCAAAGATGAGACAGGCCACTGTCCACAGCCACTGGGTGAGATGGCCAGACATCCTGGAGACACAACCTGGAGTTAACTCAGCAGCTGCCCACTATCCCAGGTGTCCATGGAAATCAAGCCGCCATGATGCTTCCCAGAACTATGACAAAAACATGTTCTCTGCCCCAGGACTCAGGGAGTGTGGAGAGCACAGGTCTAAGGAGGGCGTTGGCTTAAGGGAAGTCCAGGCTGGGCACATCAGAGGGACCTCCTGGAACAAGTGCCAGCTATGAAGTGGAGCACCTCTCGGGAGCACTTCACAGCCCCAGTGTGGAACCATGTCCTGCCAAGGCCATGGAGAGGAGAAGTTCATTTACCTGTGCAACCTCCCTGGCCAGGGTCACCTAGAGGTAAGATGCCACAGGTGCCAGTTGGTCAGAATGTGACCCCAGATGAAAGGGGTCATGTGCTCTCTCCATCACTTTCCCGAGTCATTAGTGCCAGGCGGGGATTCTGGAAGCTTAAAGCTCCCCAGGACCACAGCCCATTCAATCAGAGGAAAGGGAGGCTGGATTCAGAAATAGACCACCTTAGCTGGGCGGTGGTGGCACACGCCTTTAATACCAGCACTCAGAAGGCAGAGGCAGGCGGATCTCTGTGAGTTCAAGGCCAGCCTGGTCTACAAGAGCTAGTTCCAGGACAGGCTCCAATGCTACAGAGAACCCTGTCTCAAAAACCAAAAAGAAAGAGAGAGAGAGAAAGAAAGAAAAAAAATAGATCACCTTAACTTCCTTGCCTGTGGTCAAGACTGCCATACAATAGGGGCCCTAACCCTCAGAGAGAGGACCTGAATGTGAAGAGCACTTTGGCTAGATGTAGCATTGACTTCAATGCGCACCAATTTCCCGAGCACCGTTGCCAAGGTGGTGTCCTTTTTACAGATGAAGAAACTGAGGTTCGGACATCTAGATGCCACAGGGAACAAGGTTTCCAAAGGCTTGGTCCCAGGTACAAGCACACACCCTTTTGCTCATAGGTGTGAACTGCCTGGAGCCTCTGACATTTTCCTATATGGCCTGTCTGGCATTGCTGGCTCTGGTGCCCACGGTGACCTGGGTCCCAGCCCACCATGGTGGCTTTTCTCCCACAGCTTCCTCCACCCGTGAGAAGAGGGCTTCCCCTTCTGCCCCTTCCAGATCACAGCTGTGACAGAGGAGGTCAGAGCCAGGGAGGACAAGGGCAGCCATAAGCACAGACCCACCACCCTGAACTCACAAAGGAAGCCCAAACAGTGCAGTGGCAAACCTCCCTGACCATGGAGCGCGCCATCTGAGACAGTTCACAACAAACCCTTCGTTGTCAAACAAGAGTTTATGACATGTGACTACAAAGACCCTGTTGAGACACTGGGGAACATCAACCCTGGAGGAGCCCTGAGTCCTTCGGTACTCTACAGCCACCCTCTTCCCTCCCCCTGAACCCGCTCTGTATGGGGGAGGGGGCTCAGTGGATCAGGCAGACCCACCAGATTCAGAGAAGAGCTCCGTTCTCCTCTGGCCCCGTCACCACCTCCAGCAGCTTTGTTCTTCTTTGCTCTGCCCCGCCAAGCACACCCATCTGGAAGATACATCCATGGGACAGATCTCCCTACTCCAGTTTCTGCCCAACCTGGGCACCAGCCACCACCAAGATGTTTTTCTTGGCCAAACCCCAGGCAAGCTCCTCTGATCATTCTTCATGGGGCCTTACAAAACTAGGGGCTCACCGGGCCTGAGTGGTGATACATACCTGTGATTTCAGGCCCTAGAAACTGAGGCAGGAAGATCATGACTTCAGGGCCAGCCTGAGCTACATAGTGAATGCCTACATTAAAAACAAAACAAACAAACAAAGCTATAGACGCTGAAGTCAAGAGATTCTGCCCACCCATCTCTTAATATGAAAGGTCTCAAATGCTCAAAAAATTTTAAAGGGCCTGAAGGCACTTCCCTAGGATGGTCAT
This sequence comes from Microtus ochrogaster, assembly GCF_000317375.1. Lineage (NCBI taxonomy): Eukaryota > Metazoa > Chordata > Mammalia > Rodentia > Cricetidae > Microtus > Microtus ochrogaster. The sequence continues at coordinate 37,004,371 of NC_022015.1, forward strand.
GGCTCACCAGGGACTCTAATAGGAACAGTTCCAAAGACACCTGGCCAGAACCCATGCCTTTCTCAGTGCGGGGTGACACAGCAACATTCCTGGGGAGACAGAAACATGTTCACCCAAATATGAAGGGTGCAGAGAGCAAGCCCAGCCTGTGGAGGGAACTAGGTTGCTAGGGCTCTTCACAGGAGGGCTGGTGCTAGGCACAGAACCCGAGTCCTCTGTGAGAGCAGGAAATGCTCTTAACCACTGAGCAACCTGTCCCGTCCTTCTTTTATGTGGCTCTAAGTGTACAGGCTGCATGCAGAACCTGCCTAGTGTCTAAGCAGAAGTGGTCACAGAGTCATACAAAACCGTAGGCCTGTGAATCCATACAAGAGAGAAACCAGAGGATCGGAATGTCAAAGCCCTCCTCCTCTACACAGTGAGTTCCAAGCCAGCCCAGGCCACATGAGATCCTAAGTCTATGAACCTAAAACTAAAAAAAAAAAAAAGTTTCTAGAAGTTTCCATGCTTGGGTGTTTTCCAACGCTGCACTGAGGGATGATGAAGCAGCAGACTGTTCTGTTGTGCCCAGAGCAGTCCGATGTCATCTTGTCACAGGGTGGAAACACTTGAGCAGGACCGGAGCCTAGCATCCCTGTGGCAGGCTCCCAAGGACCATGCGTACACCCCGCTCACCATTCTGGAGTGCTCCCTTTTCTTCCCTCTGTCTGCCCGTCAATCTCCAAGGCCACTCCGCTAATGTGTCCTCTCCCACTGCCCAGGCATCCCTTCAGCCTGCTGGTACCTCCATCCACTCAGCCTGCCTCACTCTGAACAGGCCACAGAGGACACAGGTCGCGTATCAGTGGAGAGCAGGGCTTGTGCAGGAAGGCAGGCTCAGGAGTATCTGATAAGAGATGCATTCTGGGAACCAGGAAACCAGCACAGTTAGACCAACGCTGGGTTCATCCCACTGGGTTTGAGGGTCAGCCCCTCTCTAAGTGCACACTGGAACATAGAAGAGGGGCCCACAGTCTGCCCTCCCCCAGCCCAGCAACACCTGTCCTGAATCCCTGGGTCCTGGCCCTGAGTTCTTCGCTTACTACCCGCGACCCTGTTCTCACAGCTGCAGCATCCCTGACCCTCATGGAGAGGAGGCAGCTGTCTCATTTTGAACAACACTGTCTGGACATGGCAGGACCGTCAGGAAATTGGAGTAGCTGTGGTCACCTACACAGGACCGCCACAAGGTTGTGTTCCCAGTGGTCACTAGCTGGACAGGATGTTTCCAGGTCCTTGGTGTCTTATCAAACAACTGAAGAGGCGCACACAAATGGACATAATACCTAATTAACTTTCTATCCTAACTTGCATTACTAACCCAAAATTATCTTTTTATATCTCTCAACCTTACATATTTTACACGTCTTTTGTGAATTTCTATTCTGAATTTGGTAATAAGGAAAACTAGAACTGTCTAGTCTTCAACTCCATCAGAGATATTTATACCTTAAGAAAAGTTTTAAAGAGTCAAATCGAACCAAAGAATGGTGGAATTAGTGGACTATTAGAATAGTCCCTTAATTCTGGTTTTTCTTCTGTTCCATATCAGGTGTCTCTTCTGACATGAGATGTGGATTTTTCTTTAACAAGCATGCTTGGGTTTAGAAGAGAAAGCCACACTTCAACTCCAAAGACAGCTTGGATTTAATTGAACTGGGATTAGAGAAAGACCATTTGCCTTATATGTCTGTAGAGAATATCACAAACAAACATTTGGGGAGATTTATGAAATTTTATCCTGTTGGAAATGTGATTTACCAATAGACCAATTTACTCTTTTTCTTGGGACATTTTCTCTGAATGATTTGTCCTTCTTCTTCAGATGTCTCATTTGTCCAGCGGTTAGTCGGACGCCTTCATTCTCCTGGAAAGACAAAAACAAAACCCTGCCCGATCCTAACTTTGGAGAGTTTCCTTTTTGGCAAGCTATATCTGATCAAATGAGAAGCATTTGCTATTCGTATAGGTTAATTTAGATTGAATTGTCACACTGTCTGATGAATAATCACCTCTTCTACTCAAGAGGTCGCTCCTGTTCAAATCTAATCCTTATCCGTTCTGATGGTATCCATAGATTTTCTTCTCCTGCGGAAACAAAAGCAATCCTCTTTCCCAACATAACACCTATCTTGGTTCCCATTCTGAGGCCAACACATCTTTAAAGAACACCTGCTGATTTAATGCCGAAGCTTTTTTATTATTATTATTATCCAGTATCTTTCCACAGCTGCCATATCTTTCT
>NC_022015.1:37008786-37010490 GCF_000317375.1 Microtus ochrogaster
GGAGGGGGAGGGAAATGGGAGGCAGTGGCGGGGAAGAGACAGAAATCTTTTTTTAAGATTTATTTATTATGTATACAGTATTCTCAGTGCTCTGCCGGCAGGCCAGAAGAGGGCACCAGATCTCAATACAGATGCTTGTGAGCCACCATGTGGTTACTGGGAATTGAACTCAGGACCTTTGGAAGAGCAGGCGGTGCTCTTAACCACTGAGCCATCTCTCCAGCCCAAGAGACAGAAATCTTTAATAAATAAATAAATAAAAAAGAAGCAGGAGCAGGTGTCAAGGTGGCTAACTTAGTGTGGCAGAAGCCTAAGAAGGGGTTCAGGGGGGCCCACAACCCATCGGGAGAAGGAGCCAACTGCTTGAAAAGTGGGCACAGGAATGTGTGAAACCATGTGTGGCAGGAAGCGATGGCATGGAGCCTGAAGGCGGAGCCAGCTGGTAGCAGGTGGCTAAGTCCAGCAGTGTTTGGAACGCAGGTGCCTCTGGAGTTGGGGGCCTGTGGAATTTGGGTGGCAGTCAGAGACTGTTGGAGAGTAGCTGCAACAGGAAAATCCCAGACTCATTCAGAGGCTTGGAAAAGGAAAGTCAGCCAGCGGCTGCAAAGCCAGGGGCAAGTGGTTATCTTATGAATTTGTGCCCCAAGTACGATGTCAGGTGATGCATTTACTAATTATTCTTTATCAATAAAAAATCAGGAACCAGACTGGGGTAAGAACCTGAATGGTCAGAGAAGCTGTGAAGCTACCAGTCACCTTCGGCCTCTCTTCCTTTCTCCTCTCAGCCCCGCCTTACCACTTCCTGTCTCCTATCTGTCCACAGTTCTCCAAATCATTACGGTTAATGCTGGTCAGCTAGTGGCTAGCTCCGCCCTGACTCAAAGCAAGCTTTATTGTCAGAATGAAATCAAAATGTCACACAACACTGGCTGACCAATGAACCTCAGGAATCCTCTGATCTCCACCTTCCCAGAGCTGGGATTACAAAACAAATCCTATGGCACCTGGCTTTTTAAAAAAACTTTTAAGAGGTGCTGGAGAAATGGCTCTTACAAAGGTCCTGAGTTCAATTCCCAGCAACCATGTGGTGGCTCATTACCATCTATAATGAGATCTGGCGCCCTCTTCTGGCCTGCAGGCAAACATGCAGACAGAACACTATATGTAATAAATATTTTAAAATAAACTTTTTAAAATCATGTATATGAAGCTGGGCAGTGGTGGTACACGACTTTAACCCCAGCACTTGGGAGGCAGAGGCAGGTGGATCTCTGAGGTACAGGCCAGCCTGGTCTATAGAGTGAGTTCTAGGACAGCCAGAGCTACACAGAGACATTCTATCTGAAAAAAAAAAAATTCTGTGTATGAATTTAGGTTTGTGTGTGGGTATGTCCACATGTGTGCAGGTGCAGTTCTGAGACTAGGCTCCCCTGGAGCTAAGGCTACAGGCCCATGTGTGGCCCAACATGGGTGATAGGGACCTCTGCAAGAGCAATACCCAATGGGTGATAGGGACCTCCGCAAGAGCAATACCCAATGAGATATCTCTCTGGCTCTCCCAACCCCCCTCCCCCACCACACAGACTTTCTTTTGAAAGGCATACTCTATCACTGTGTGTCCCGAACTTGGAGATCAACCTGCCTGGGATTAAAGGCGTGTGCCACTACCTGCTTCTGCACCTGGCTTTTTTTTTTTTTTTGGTT
>NC_022015.1:37010615-37023918 GCF_000317375.1 Microtus ochrogaster
GAACTCACAGAGATCCGCCTGCCTCTGCCTCCCGAGTGCTAGGATTCTGAGTGCTGGAGTGTTTGTGCAGCAGAATGTTTTCAGTACGACAGTACTATGACTCAAGCGTGGCGGCAGCTGATGTCAATCATATGAACTGATATGGGGAGACATCTTAACTGGGAGGGGCTGTCTGTGGAAGTGACTAATCGGCTTCCCCACTCCTGCGGCCATGTGTACACTGTAAAAATCTTCTCTGCCTAACACACCTTCTGATAGGTTTAATAAAAGCTGAATGGCCAATAGCTACAGAGGAGAGGATAGGCGGGACTTCCGGGCAGAGAGAAGCAAGGAAGGAGGAATCTAGATACAGGAATTGCACCAAGCAGACTCAGCAAGTCAGACATACCGTGCTGAGGAAAGGTAAAGAGCCATGTGGCAGAATGCAGATTTAAAATGATGGGTTAATCAAGTTACAAGAGCTACTTGGAAACAAGCCTACCTGAAACACCAAAGTTCCATGATTAGTCAAAGTCTCTGTGTCACTATTTGCGGGCTGGTGGCCCCACAAAGCCAAGTCTGACTACAGCCATGCCTTCCTTGCCACAATGGACTGTACCCTCAAACTGTGACCAAAATAAACCCCCTTACTCCCTAAAGTTAGTTTTGTTGGGATGCTTCATCACAGCCACAAAGCCTAAGACATGCAGCTAGCAAAGCGTCTGGGCTGTCTCCCTGCTCAGATCCTTGTTGGAGAAACTGGTGGCCTGAGAGCACGCCTCAGCCGAAAGCGCCTGTCTGGAGCGCGGCCCTTTCAAGGCTCCAGGGCTGTCCAACTGCCCTGGCAAGGGACAGTGCAGCCTTGAAAAAGGGCACCTGCGCTGGGCCCCTAGGAACCCAGCACCAATGCCACCTTTAACAAGAGAACATGGAGATCGAGCACTGCAGGAAACCACACAGCAAACAGATCAAAAAAAGTTTATTCTGAATATTTAATTTAAAAAAATTGATACCTATGAGGTGTGCTACAGAATTCCAGATGATAATTCATATAGAAAATCCGACCTAACAATAGAAAGGCAAGGGTTCTGCAGGAAAGAACATGGGAAAAGATGGGTATCAATCCTCATGTATCTCAATCGTGGGGACTCGCCTACAAGGACATGCTGTCTGCCCGACTGTGTGACCTCGTATCTCAGAGCCTTGAAACCACCGTAGGGACAGTTGCTCTCGGGGCCTGTGGCAGGCACCCAGGTGGGAACCTTGGCTCCCTCACAGTCCTGTTTGCAGCCACATCAATCAATCAACCGACTGCAATTGAACATGATATTTGGCAAAAAGAACACAGCCCCCTGCAGGGAGCATGCTTCTGAAAGCCTGCAGGGAAAAGGTATCTGCCTGTGTGTGTGCCATACACAGCACATTCCAGGCTGCTCAGGGCTTATGAGTAGGTCCAGGACCCACCCCACCCTCCCATGTCGCAGGCCAAGTCCAGGACAGCTGCAGCACATTGCTAAGATGTGCTTTGTGCTGTGGGCCCTGAATGCAGACAGGGGAAGATAACACTTCAAGGCAGGGCAGGAGGTGAGGCTGGACCTGGACTGGGGTATAGGAAGGTAAAGAGATGGGAGGAGGAGGCAGAGTACCGAAAGCTCGGGATCCTGGCAGAGGGAACTTCACACGTAGTGTCAATGCTCCAGGACTCCCAGCATTCCCCTCCACCACCACCTCACTTTCCCTTGGTCCCCTTTCCTTTCATCCAAACACTGGACCCCAGGGAGTCTCCTCACTGGGCAGTCACTCCAGGAGCAGGTTCCATCCTTGGGGACCCCAACTGCCACGGGGGGGTGGAGGTTTGAGGCCACAGATACCACCAACCTCAGGAGGAGCAGAGATCCTGAAGTGGCTAACACACCACAGTCAACTTGGCAGGAAAGAAAACACCTGGGATGGCTCAAAATCATCATCCCAAGTTCTCTATGAACATGATTATCAGATATTAGCAAATTCTGTGGCAGGACAAGGCCTGAAGCATCAGCAGAAGTATTAAATATAAAGGCAATATGTATATTCCCCTCCCCACCTTCGGAAGAAGAAAAAACAAAACAGAATCCAAGTCAAACCCACGCAGATGATCTGTAGTGTGAGCCCCGTGCTGGTGCTGGTGGCACTGGCGCTGCCCTACTGCCGCAGCTCCACGTAGTTGGCTGGGAAGAGCCCGTATCTGCCCTTACACACCCCACGCCACCAGCCATCGTCAATCATTTCTATGTTGGTGATGATGTCATCAGGGTCAAAGGAGATCTCATCATCGCCAGCTAGGGAGGGAGAGCAGAGAGAGAGAGAGAGCCTCAGATGGGAATGTCACCTGGCCAGGCGGAACGACAATGCAGATGAGACCAGGACACCCACCCAGCAGGGGACAAGGGTGTGGAGAGGGCCTCTGCAGTTAGACACGAAAAGGAGAGCAAGGAGCAGGGATGCCAGAGGATTGCTAAGGTTATACACGAAAGTCTAGATTCTAGAGAAGTGTGAGGTGAGGGCCAAAGAGTTACAGAGTCCACAAGTATACAGGAAATACATGCCAGGTCTCTGTTCAGAAAGAAAGGGGACTAAAGAGTCCTTCCACCTCAGCCTGGGGGCCTAAGGATTTGAGGGAGTCCCAGTCACGCACCCCATAAAACAATGCTCAACCAGTCCCCTCTCCCATATCATGTGGGCACACCCATCCCACCTGGGCTAACAGAACAACTAGGTCATGTGGCATGGCTGTGCTGAAGTGACACGGGGGAGGCACATGTGTGTAGCCTCTTCATCGGGAGAGTGGTGTATGTTCATGTGGAACCCTGTGCCCAGTCTTGCACACTGAGTCTGTCCTAACTAAGGAGGATCTGAAGCTTCAGACCCGCCAGGGTTCAGAGGAAGAGGAGTTAGAGGTGGGCACAGACACAGGACCCTTCGCGGCATCCAGGTAACTTCTCTAAGTTACTTCAAGATGACTGTAGGGACTGTACCTGAGCACAGTAATGTGCTCCTAAAGGGTGAGCCACTGGGGAGACCAGGCAGGAGGACTGTTTAAGCCTGGGAGTTCAAGATCAGACTGGGTATCACAGACCCTCGCTCAAAAACAAGCCTAAACAGCTTTGTATTCCTGCCCCGAACAGGTATCAGGAGGGGAGTGGCTGGGAACTTCACCCAGGGCAGAAACATCTATGCCCACAGCCCAGTTAGTGCCTCACCAGCTTGGTAGTCATACAGGGCGATAGCAGTGATGCCCAGGTCACTCTCATATCCATCGTAGGTGTCATCCTCTGTAAGCAAAGCAGAACTGCTGAGCAACATGTCAGCCCCACACACACCTCAAACAGATTTCCCAAGGACAGACGCAAGAGTGCGCTGAAAAAGAGACCTCGTGCTAGCAGCTGGGTTCCTACATGGCAGGCACTAGGACAGAGGAGCAAGCTGTCTCCTAGAAACAAAAGGACTTGTCCTGGCTAGTTTATGTCAACTTGACACAAACTAGAGTCACCTAAAAGGAGGGAACCTCAATTGAGAAAATGCCTCCATAAAATCTGGCTGTAGGTCATTTTCTTAATTAGTGATTGATGGGGAGGGCAGGACCCAACCCATCATAGGCAGGGGGTACTATCCCAGTGCTGGTGGTCCTGGGTTCTATAAGAAAGCAGGCTGAGCAGCACCCCTCCATGGCTTCTGCATCAGCTCCTGCCTCCAGGTTCCTGTCCTGCTTCAGCTCCTGTTCTGGCTTCCTTCAGTGATGGACAGTGCTGTGGAACTGTAAGCTGAATGAACCCTTTCCTCCCCAACTTGCTACAGTCATGATGTTCCATCCCAGCAGAAGAAACCCTGATTAAGACAAGGCTCTTGGTTTTCAAGAGCAAAGCTCAGACACTGAGCTCTGACACACACAGGGAAGCATGGACACACGGACAAGTAACAAGTACCAAGACCCTTTGCCAAACCTAGCGTGAAGGCACCTGCCATCCCAGCACTTGTGAGGCAGAGGCAGGAGGATTACCCCCACATTCAGGGCCAGTCTGAGCTACACAGTGAATTCTAGGCCAGCCTGGGCTACTACTTACTGAATGAGACTGTGGTGGTTTGAAAACAAATGGCTCCCATACATTTGAATGCTTAGTTACCAGGGTGTGGCATTATTTGAAAGAATTAGAAGGACTAGGAAGTGTGACCTTATTGGAAGAAGTGTGTCACTGGGGATGGGCTTTGAGGTTTCAAAAGCTCAAGCCAGGCCCCAATGTTGCACCCCTCCTACCCTCTGCCTGCAGATCAGGGTGTAGCTCTCAGCTACTTCTCCAGCACCATGCCTGTCCAGTCTGCTGTCATACTTCCCGCCACGATGGCGAGGGAATAAACCTCTCAAACCACAAGCAAGGCACCAATTAAATGTCTTCTTTTTAAGACCAGCCTTGGCCACAGTGTCTCTTCACAGCAATAGAACACTGATTAAGACAGAGACTGGGAAAAAAAAAAAGTCTGATGCCACTAAAGCAAGAGGAGGAGGCCAGGGAGACAGAGGCTGGGCATCAAGGCCGTCCTGGGCCTGTGAGGCTGAGAGCCGCTGTGGTACTCTGCACCCATCCCCAGCTGCTGCAGGTAGGATGAAACACCTGCACGGACCTGAAACTTCGTTTTCAGAGTAAACAAATCAACTTCACTGTTTGCCTGCTGAAGCACTGGTTCACCTTCAAAGCACGGAGAGATGTGGCCTGAGGCAGCTGGGCAATAGGGAGAGCCCTCCAAGGGAGGATTCACCAGGCCAGCAGATCCCTCCCTGATGCAACCTTGACCATTCCTGCAGCACAGTGTGGGCCTTCCCAGGACCACAGGATAGGAGCACGGCCTACTAGGCACCACTGTGTCTAATCCTCCCCAACCCAGGGTGTGACACAGAACTCACATTCCCAGGTAATCAGACAGCAAGTCAACCCTCTCCTACACAATGGAGGAAAGGACTTCTCAGGACCCCTTCCTCCCCTGGGCACAGCTAGAGTGGGGTCCAGTACCCGCTTGGTAGTGGCCAGAGGCCTCTGTGGTCTCATAGACAGGTTCCGAGGCATAGACTAGGCTTTGCTGGCTGCTGACTTCAGGGACACCTGCAGCCTCGGTGCTGTACACAGGCTCAGGCTCAGAACTTCGGTAACTTGTTTCCGCCTTAAACGGTGCTGCATCCTGCAGAGAGACAAGCAGACATTTCTCACGCTGTCACCAAAGACAGAAGAGCTCCACTCACAAGGACCTCCAGAGTTAGACAGATCAAGGCAGGGAGTGGGGACAGGACGCTTCCTGTGGAGAGTGACTGCGCAGGGCAAGCCATAGGCCAAGGAGGTCACTCAGGTCTGGAACTGGTCCCGCTAGGGAGGGATGACGCAAAGACTCCACAGAGCTTCTTGTGAGGAGGCCACAGGGACCAAAGAACAAGATCCTCCAGGGGCTAAGGGAGAACACTGTCTCAGGCCAAAGGACAGTCAGTTCCAGAGGTAGCATAGTTGGTATGACCAACTCACTAACCATGGGGCACCCACATGACCACAGACCTCGTGGAAGTCACAGGAAGAGGAAGGCCATGGTGCCAGGGGCTGCCCAAAGGTGAAGATCCAACTTGGGGGGCACTTTGCTCCAGGGAGACAGGGGTCGGGTGGCACACGTCTGCAGGTATCAAGGGCAGCCAAATGGTCAAGTGACTACCCACCTCATAGATGGGGCTGGAGGGTGGTTGGTCCTCAGCTGGCTGAGGACTAGGGGATGCAGGGGGCGTCTGCTTCTTGGCTCTGGCTTGCTCCTAAGATAGAAGGACAGCAAACGCATGGTTACCCGGTCAGCCAGGAAGTCACATCTGCACTTTGTAAGGGGGCGGTGCCCAGGTGGGAAGTCTGGAGCCTGCTGGGAGAAGTAGAAAGCACTGGTCACAGGGTCAGATGGCTTTGAAGTAAAGTCACACAGTCGTGCTTTCTCAAGGACTCTGCCCGTGGTATTCCTGTGCCAGAACACTTAGCTATGCAGTGGACAGCGACACTGGACAGAGGTGCAATCAAGCAGCCACTCCATCTTGCCTTCAGCTCATTTCCCAACTTGGGGCTCTGAGCCAATGTTACCATGGGCCAAAAGTTACAGGGACATCTTAACAGGTAGGTACTTTGTGCACACGGGGCAGATATGACCCCTGAGGGCTGTCAGGTGGGCTGCAAAATCCTGGTCCCCAGGATTGCAACAGAACACCAAGAAGAAAACAGGAACCATTCCAGAAGACAGAAACCATTCCAGGCTGTCAGTGGCCCATGTCACCCCAAAGTTCTGACAAGAGAGAGGTAGAAGAGACAAAGTTGGGGGGGTGACAAGGAATGTAGAGGGTCAGTGAGGGAGGTGGCCTAGGGATCCTGAAGGCAGCTCTAGGGATCTGCCCAAAGCCTCCAGGGCCACAGGTAGGCAACATCCCTCAGGATGGACTTCAGGGCTGCAGCTTCAAGTATGGTGTGTTCTAACCACTTGGGGAGCAAATTCAGATAGCAGCATGGGAAATTTACTGAGATCCACATGTCCCCATGGAAGATGTTCAGGGTTGCAATCAGGTCCCAGAGATAGAGACAGGACTGAACCTCACCTAGCCACTCCACACCCTCTCCACCCTACTGCCTAGGAAGTAAAATGGTCACACTGTGTGGTCTCTAGGGAAACATCATAAAGACTCTAACACAGTATCTGTTACATGGAGCTGCCTACTCTGAACCACCAGGACAACCATGGCAATCACCGAAGATGAAACACCCCAGGCATCAGTGGTCCTGTGCACCTGAGGGCAGGACCCATCTGGGTGGTTCAAGCCTGAAACACAATGAGGGGGCCAAACTGTCGAGTTAGCCCAATTGCAGCTGCGGGCTGCTAGCTGGGGGCTCTCCCAGCCCTCCCACACCCAGCGGAGTGCCAAGAAGAGCCCTCACTGTCAACGCATGTTTAAAGTCACACAGAGACTGAGGCACAAGATCAGATCTAGTCTCGTCAGCTCAAAACACAAAAGACGGTACGCTGGAGAAGAAATGGGATGGGCAGGACAGAAAAAGACCACATGGCAGAGGAATTAACATCAAGAGACTGTGAGACCAGAACTAGGCGGTTATCCAGAGCCACATGTCCCAATCAGCCCACAGAAATCATCTACAAAGAAGACAGAACACTGCGGATGCCATGTGTGCACTGGGGATGAACAAAACCCTATGTGTGAGCCCTCACTGTGAGACTGGGCCTCTGAAGGGAGGAGATGCACACTTGATAAACTCATGGTCACTACTACACACAGTTGCAGGCCCCGAGACACACTGCACAGGGGCTCAACTGTCAGTGTCCATGCTCTCAGTGCCTTCTGCCAACCGCATGCCATCCCTTTTAACCCCACGTCTTCCTCTGTGAGGTCACAACCCCACTATCTCCTGGGGGGTGGCATCCATCAGTTTAGATGGAGCCTCATGTTCATAAAATATTTCTGCATGACTTACTGAGGCTTCTGCTTCCCAGCCGTTCTGGAGAGCCATCCAGCATACACATGTGGCCATGGGGCTGAGGGCTGAAGGATCCAGGTAGTGGGTGACCAAGTTACTCTAGCCTGCCCGGTAAATAAGCCCTCCTACCAGCTCCTCCTGAATTTAGCTGGGAGCAAAGGAACTCCTTCTCCTTTTAGCAGCAAGCGAGCATATCACGGAGGCCTCAGGAAGGAGCCTTCTCCTTCCCACTTCCTCTACTCCTCCCAGCGTGCCCGCGGCAGACTCTGAGGCAGCTAGGCTCCAGAATGGGGCACAGCCTCATTACTCACTTCCAGCTTCCTCCGAGCCTCCTCCTGCTCCTGCCTTTCCTTGGCCATCCGCTGAGCTCTCTCCGCTTCTGCCTTCCGCCTGTCCTCCTGCTCTCTCTCCTTCGCCAGGTTTTCAAAGTTAGCTCGGATATCACTGGTTTTACTGGTCACTAGAGGAAAGAGAGGACACATCTGTTTCCGAACACCTCACCAGGACAAAAGTCACACCAGGGTGACCTTGGGGAAGACCCAGGGAACACAGTCAACTTGCCCAAGGCCAGCCACACACCAAGCCCAAGGAAGACTGATGGGAACGGAAGCCTTGGGTCTGGACCACAGTTAAGCCAGACACTATCATAGTCAAGCATTACGTGCTCAGGCTGAGTGAAGCAACAGCTAAACTCTCTAACCAGGAAGGCTGGGATGGGATGTAGCTCAGTAGGAAAAAAAGACCTAGAATTTCCCAATGAAGGGCTGCGGCGTGGCTCAGTGACAGCGATGTTGCACTGCCTGGCATACAGAAGGCCTTGGGTTCCATCCCTTACACCACAAAAAAGGGGGGTGGGAATGGTTTTAGAACATTAAAAACGCATTGGTTTTTCAATACATATAGACCCTTGGATATACGTCCCCCCATTCTATGTGACAAAAGTAGGGAGGGTGTCAGTCAGGACCAGCAGATGCCTGCCTCAGAAGGCTTGTTCACGGAACGCCATTTTCCAGATGGAGCCTGTCCAGTAAAGAAAATGTGGAGCTGAGCCAAGTGTGGCAGTACACACCTGCCATCCAGAACTATAGAGACTGAGACAGAAGGGCCAGCCTAGGCTACTTGAGGCTGTCTTCAAACAAACAAAACGAAACCAGAATAAACAAACAGAGAAAGGAAGGAAGAAAAGTACTGCTGTCAATATGAAAGTGAAGTTTTCAAGCAAAACTCCTGGGAGGGCAAGGTCGGGACACATACCAGGGATCTCAGCACCTGGACACTGTGGCAGGAGGGTTAGGTTACATAAATCACCCTGAGCTCATCAGTGAGCTCAAGACTGGCCTAGACTACATTGTGGAACCTGTCTACAAAGACAAACAAGAAGCAAACAAATCTGAGTTTCTGGACATTTGCAGCTGCTACCAAGGTGTGCTGGCTAGTTTAATATCAACCTGATACAAGCTGCCATCACTGGAGAGGAGAGAGTCTCAACTGAGAAAACGCCATCAATGCAGGTAAGTCTGTTGGGCAATTTTTTAACTAGTGATTGATGTGAGAGGGCTCAGTGCATTGTGGGTGGTGACACCCCTGGGTGGTGGTCATGGAAATCAAGACAGTAAGTAGCTCCCCTCCACGGTCTCTGCATCAGCTCCTGCCTCCAGGATCCTGCTCTGCTGGAGTTCATGTCCTGACTTCCTTCAGTGATCAACAGTGATATGGAAGTGTAAGCTGAATAAACCCCCACAAATTGCTTGTGGTCCTGGTGTTTCATCACAGCAACAGAACCCTAACTAATACAACAAGTAAGACAGCTGTTACTTAAAGGCTGTAATGAGATGAGTGACAGATGTGACCCCTCAGAGTGTGTAAGGGCTGTGGTTGGGTAACAGGACTAATCTGAGGGCTGGCATTCTGAACACAAGGTACAGATAGCAGCCCGCTGGGTGAGCAGAACTCCGGAAGTACTCATAGACCGCAGCCCAGGGGAACCCCCAGCCCTGGGGAAACCACAGCCCACTGGGCCTTGGGCTCACACAGCTTCCCTGAGAGCATCCTCCCCTCAGTGCCTAGCATGGCCATTCCTGTTCCCTTTAAAGGCTCAAGTAGGCAGAAACCCATGGTCCTGCAACAACGCCATGCTGTTCACCCAGTCTGACACGGAGACTGACTTCCATATTATATGTCTCCGTGTAAGCACCTCATAGGTTTATTGTTTTAAAAACAAGTATTTACTCCTTCTCCCCTTTTTAAAAGACTGGGTCTCACCCCTATAGTGCTAGTTGGCCCAGGCCTTGATAAGTAACCCAAGTTGGACTTGAATTCATGACAAGCCTCCTGCCTCAGCTTCCCAAGTGCTGAGATTACAGGCATATGCCGCCATGCCTGGACCCTTCTAATTTGACACAAAATAGGTATCAATAAACAAACATGGTGCCGGCAGAGGTCTTTGCAAAAGGCCCCAATGGTTTCCCTAAGTGTCAAAATGGCCCAGGAACTGATCTACATATCTGTCACGGCCATTGGTCATTCTACCTACTGGTGTGAGTTAGTGATCTCTAGCCTACATGCAAAGGACATGCTCTGAAGGCATCTCATCTTCACATACCCAGGAAGCACCTGAAAGGACATGCTTCTGAGCCCCGGGCAAAAGCTTGTGGGTGAGATGCTGAGAAGCCTCTGCTTCTCTCCATAAACCATGAGGCTTTATGAAGCTCAGGCTATAGCTGGGACCAGTGAGAGAAGTGGGCTCGAGGGATCTATGTAGGCTGCTCCCAGAACCTGGCCACCGCAGCTCTCATTAGCACCCCACATGGTGAGACTTCTCTCCCAGCCATGCCTAGGAGACCATGGGGCACAAGCACTGGACCCCATGGGCCACACAGTGCTTTTGGGCTGCCAGGACTCACCAGCCTCAATGGGGACAGTCTTCTGGTATGCAGAAGGCACCTGGGCCACATCTTCAAAGGTAGATGCATTCTGTAGAGACAAAGAGAAGTCAAGGGATAGTGTCCTCACTCCTTCCCAGCCAGGACAGTTACCTAGGGACTGTGATGGGCCTCCCCAACTCTCAGAATACCTCTACAACACGGACCTGTTGCCCCAATAATCCTGCACTCCACAGACTCACCGGGGCTCAGTTCCCCTTTTGCAGACTCACCAAAGACCATGCAGACACACACTCTTGCACTTAGAATATGAGTCACACTGTGAGGCCCTGCAGGTCACAGGGTCACCTGGCCACGACGCCTCCATGCCTTCCTGTAGGCTCTTTCAACAACCCACACCTCAACCATGCTTACACTCTTCAGAATTACTCTGGCAGGGGTCACAGAAGCCAGTGGCTGACCTAGACACAGGCTGTGACAGGGCACCGACACCAGGGACAATCTCCAGTCATGTGGCTTCTAATGGACACTCAGGGTTCAGAGCATTCTGTGCCCCCAACACCCTGCCTGACCTCCCATATGAAGCCATTCCTAGCTGAGAGCCTCCAGGTCAGAGCTGAGTCCACCTTAGCCACTACCGCCAATCGGTTCCCTATTCCCAGACTCCCTGCTCCTAAGCCCGACCTCATCCTGCTCCTCCAGAACAGCCTTCACCTAGTTATCCAGGAGGTTCTTGTTTGCTCTGCAACCTCGGCTGCTCTGCCCTCTCCTAGGAGACCCCTAATCCATCTCTATACACCCCACTCCCTTCTATCACTCACCCATGCCCCACTTTCCAAATCACAACACCCTTTTTTTCCTAAAGCATGCTGGGAGGGACACCTAGGACCTCTCCAATCCAAACGAGTCTCACTACTAAACTATACCTAGCCCCTCCAGTCTCTCCCATTCGCCACTTCCTGGGTCTCCCTCCTCAGACTTTGCCCATGTCAGTCCTTACTCCATCTTCTCCATACAGCCTGGCTCTAGAGTTCAACAGGCTTGTCCCTGGGTACCTGTAACTGCCCAAAGCTACCATGGAGGAACACTCTTCCTATCTAGGGAAGGACAGCTGGTATCAGGATCACCACCTCATCTCAGTCACTATGGGGATGACCCCTGCTCTCAGGACAGCCCCATGGCACAGCCTGGGTCCTGATCCCACCCACAGTCACTTGGGCAGGAAGGACCCTGGGCTCTTCCACAGGGCAATAGACAAAGAGAATGGCCACACCTGGCTGGCAAGGGCGGAAGAGACTTCTAACCACATCATTTCCTGAATCCAATTGCACAATGTCAGCGGTCGCCATCTTTGCGGTTGCCATCTTTACCATCACCACCAACCACAGACACCACAACTTCCTCAGTGCTAGCCTCTGAGTAATTCACTTCCTCACGTCCTCTGCCACAGGGCCCTTAGCCAGACACCTGGTCTCCTGCCACCTCACCCAGCCTGCCTGCTCAGTCTCTGCTGACTAGCAGGTGAAACACTGGGGGTGCCCCTCCACAGAGTGCCTTTTTCCCACTGAGAGCCCTGTAGCACCCTGGCTACCTAAAGCCTCATTAGCCTCATGTCCTCTACCCGAGTTCTTTAACCCTGCAAGGCTCCGCCACTGCCTAGAGTCACATCAATCCTCCCTCGTGTGCCACTGTGCCTGGACACAGGCTCCTTCAGTAAAAGACTGGCTCCATGTTCCAGAGGCTTCCCAGGTCCTTCCCCTCAGCAGGAAATGATGCAGTGAGAACTGTCTCCCCTCACTCTTCCACACCTGCAGTGATCTCGGGCCTAAGCCAGGCTCCTGGCTGCATTCTCTGCTTCACTGTCACTGGCCCCATCTTTGTAGACAAGCTCTACTCTACCCTCAGGTAGACCAGGGACCAATGAGAAGGTTCGTTGGACAAAGCTCGTCACCAAGCCCAGTGACCTGGGATCCACATGGTAGAAACCAACTCACACAAGCTGTCCTCTGACTGCCACGTATACTCTGTGGCATATACACGTGCACACATATACATACACACTTACATGTATACATGCGTATACATCATTTTAAAATTCAGTTTCTCTGGCTTCCTCAGGGACATTTTGCCCAACCAATTTCTGTGAGAAGCTCTGGTGACATGGCAGGTGCCGTGGGTGATGCCAACCACAGTGAGCTGCAGGCCTAGCAAAGAACAAGTCTGTGGGTGACCCATGCCATGTGTGACCACAGTCAAGCGCAGGAATGACCATCTGCATCTATGCAGGAGAGAGGATGCAGCTCACCTCAAGTAGAGGAAAGCAGTGCCTGCCAGGCCACTGGAGAACCTGCAGAGCTGTCTAGCGATACCCAACGCTTTCCCCACCACTGGCTAATACACCAGGAAAACAACTCTCACCGGCTCACAGCTGACCCTGCAGGGTCCCGAAACTGATCAAAAGCATCAACAGGCTGATGAGGGGGATCTGGGAAGAGGGAACAAACTGTTTCCATAGGAATGTGCTTTAATCCTAAAGGATAAAGCCAGACAAGATGGCACCTGCCACCAATGCCAGACTCTGGAAACCCAGGCTAGCCTGGGTAGCAGAGCAAAACCCCATCTGAAGAACAGAGTGAAAAAGGTTAGTCCAGAGACCAGTGCGTCCCACCTGTGAGCCATCTGCAGCAAGACTAACAGTCTACTGTCTGTCGTCATGACAGCCAGTGACGAAATGTGGCCAGTAAACACTTCCAAGGAGCTGGGCGGTGGTGGCGCACACCTTTAAATCCCAGCACTCGGGAGGCAGAGGCAGGCAGATCTCTGGGAGTTCGAGGCCATCCTGGTCTACAAGAGCTAGTTCCCGGACAGGCACCAAAGCTACAGAGAAACCCTGTCTCGAAAAACCAAAAAAAA
>NC_022015.1:37024018-37039918 GCF_000317375.1 Microtus ochrogaster
GGAAGGTGGAGACAGACAGATCTCTGCAAGTTCCAAGGGCAGAGAAACCCTGTAAAAAAAAAAAAAAAAAAAAAAAAAAAAGCACTTCCAAAGTGCTAACCAAGAACTGATTCTTGCCTGGCCTACTGATAATAATTAAAAGTTCAAACAGTCACACATCCCCAAGACCTTGCATCAAGGGCGGGCTCCAACTGAGATCCCTACTGCTCACTGCTCTGCTGTGACCAGGCCCTTGGCTCACTTGCCTCAGCCCCAAGGGTGAAACAAAACGAACGCACAGTGTGCTACATGAGGTGTGCCGGGCTCCCAGGACCATGGAACGACATATGCCTGATGTCAGACCACCAGTGTTGTGAGCCAAGGGCCCTCGGAAGAACATCCCCACAACACCTCCTGGCCTTACCTTGTCCATCCGATCCTTCTGCACCCCATACTTCCCGCCGAATCCTTTGGCGTAGTCTGAAAGGTGGTAAAGGCAAAACTTACGTGAGGCTGAGGACAGATGAGCAACAGCGAGCACATGCACGTGGGTCCACAAGACAGCCCGGGGACACAACCAGAGCAGAGGGATGTGAAAGCTGCCCAAGGATGGACTCTCGTGGCAAAGCCAGCTGTCTGACCACAGTGCCCAGTGCAGGCAAGGAGCAGGTGAGGTGTGGGCATGCTTCCAGGACTGGGGATAGGAAGGGGAGGGACAGCAGGCCAATGGGAAGGAAGCCGAGGAGGGAGGGCACAGGACAGGCCTTTGCAGTGCACACTTCTATAGCACAGTCTTCGCACCAGCCAGGGCCTTATTCTCTCTGCTTCCTGGGCGCCTGCTCTACTGGGCGCTAAATAGAGGCCCCACCGTAGTTTGTTCTCTTGCTTTTTAAAAGAAAAAAAAAACAAAGAACTCTGTGTCGAAATGCCACCAGACAAGTATGTCTGTCGCTGCCACACACACAAACACATGAAAGTGACAGTCATGCAGCCTCGACATCACAGGAACCAAAGGCCACCTCCACGTAGTCTGCAGGGCCAGTACTAAGTACATCCAGCCCAGGCCTGATGGCATCTGGGAGCCTAAAACACTCCACCCTGATTCAGGGAGTCACATGCCTCTGCCTGGACCCTCAGGTTCTGGTGGTCCAGTCTCTCACAGAGAGGAAAAACCGGCAACAGCTACTGAGATCCCCAGGGCAGGCCTGGACCTGCCTGTATCAGCCATGCACACAGTGTGCATACGGCGTGGCTCTGGGCAGAGATGCTACACACAGTGTGGCAAAAAACAAAAAACAAAAACTCCAAACACACAAAACTTGTATACCCAGCCAAAAAAACAAAACAAAACAAAACCACTACAAACAAAGACAGAGACCACATGAAACATGCCTGTCTTTCTCCATGACCCCAGTATTTAGTTAAAATCAGGTCTGGGAGAGTAAACCCACCTCTGTGGGTCAGAGGCAATGAGGAGGGGCTCAGAGGTTCAGCACTGGTGGTCAGCAGCAATGAGGTCAGAGGTATCCGCTGCGGAAACTACACTGGCCTGGCCTGCAGAGTGCCTCCTAACTTGAATCCTACAGGTAAGAGGGGAAAAAGAATCGGGGGTGGAGGAGCAAAGGGACCGAGCTCCAGGATGTAGCTCTAACATGAAACTGGGTGGAGGACAACATCCCTGGCAGCTGGTGGCATAGGGAGCTGTCACAGGCACTGTGGTGAACCCTGAAGTCTATGCTGCGAGTCAGCTGCACTGCAAGGGCTGGTGGGAGGAGGAAGGGGCAACTGTGCCTTGCTGGGACTCGTGCTTGGCCAATCTCTCCTTGTAATCAAACCCCACAGCGGAGGAGTCCTGCCTCTCGGACTGAACACCAAATTTGCCTCCGAACCCAGTCTTATAGTCTGGAGATCCACACGAGACAGTGGGGAGCATGACCAAGAGAGGAAACAGCCAGGTTAGAATCACGTGAGCATGTGCAATGGTCAAATACATCACGTTCAGACAGCAAGAGCGCTGGTTCGGGCCTGATGTTCTAATGCTGACCAAAGAACTAAGGAACAAACTTAAAAGTCAGTACACTTCAGCAGATAATTCAGAAGTGGGTTCAGAACTGGATGGTTTAGTAAAGCTACCCCACACATTAAGGTTTTCCTGCAGGGTCCTTCCCAGGGTGCCGACAGGAAAGGAACAAGAGAGGGGTTACCAGCCCACTCACTCCCTGTGCTGGAGGGACAGCTGGGGACAGCTACAAGAGTTTTACCCTCTTCAAACCAGCTTTCCCTTGGACAAAGTTCCCACTGTGACAAGTCCCCATTAGAAAGGAAGTCTCCATTAGAAAGGAAGTGTGGTAAGGATTGGAGGGGAGAGAGGTTCAGAAGCAGAGAGTCTGTTCAGCACAGACAAAGCCACGGGTTCTATCCCCAGCACCACAGAAAGAAGTGTGCCCTCCATAAACCATAGCCCACCTTAAAAAGGTGAACCCAGGAACCCAGAGGGCAAAAGGCCCCTACGGGTGCTACAGGAACCAGGCTCCCAGTGGCTGCAGCACTGGAATAGGGGGAGGGGATGGGATCACCTTATCCCCGTCAACTATGGGGACTTCTGGAATTGGGGGAGACATAGACAAATTCACACCATGAAAATGAAATTCAGACAGAAACACGGCTGATGTGAGGCACGTGACCAACCAAGGAATGAACACAAGCTTCCCAAAGGCCCTTGAAGAAAGCTGGGGAGTGGGGCTAGAGGAGGTACCTTTTTGGGACTCATGCAGCTGCAGCTTCTCCTGATGGTCCCAGCCAAGGGCACACTTGTCTTGTCTGTCTGTCTGCACACCAAATTTTCCTCCAAACCCTTTCACATAGTCTACATGCACAACAGAAAGCCATAACCTGACATTACTGCGCAGCCCAGAACAGGGGGAGGAAGCGGGTTTCAGACGCAAGGAGGCACACGTCACTAGACCTGAGCTTCCTCCGGGGAACAGCTGGGATGGGACCCCAGCTGATATCCACCAGAGGCCCTCCTCAAGATAAGCATATCTTAGGAGTACAGTTAAATGAGCAGGGCCAACGCATGCAGCCCTCAAGGCAGTGAGGTCTTGTCACTCACAGGCAGATGTACATGATAGGGACATTGCTATACTAACACTGGGGCTTAGAGCCAAGGATGGAGCTAACGCCTGAGTGCTCACACAACCACAGGCTGGGACTGGCTGTCTTATGTTGACCACTTAAAATACTGCAGTGACAGAAGGTTTTCTCTTCTATCCTGGCACTTGTCACTCTGGGAAGGACTGGCTGGAGGGAGATAAAGTGGCAGGTACCTTTCTGGGACTCATGCTTCTCTGTTTTGCCTTGATACTCAAAGCCCACAGCACTTTTGTCCACCTTATCCTTGTCGATTCCATATTTGCCACCAAAACCTTTGGAATAATCTGAAACAAGAACAGCACCATATAAAAACAGCAACAAAGATGGTCAGAAGGCTAAAGGGGTGCCTGCCACCAAGTCTGAAGGTCTGACTGAGTTCAGCCCCTGGGAGCCACATGGTACAAGGAGAAAACCAACTCCTGTAAGCGTTCCTCTGACAGCCACACATGTACATATCCATACATATACACAAAATGAATAAATATAAAAAACTAAACTAGCAACAGATTCAATGGGCATGTTATATAGTCTTTAAGAAGGTAAACCATGGGCTGTCAAGACTGCTCAGCAGATAAAGGCAGCTGCCACCAACCCTGATGGCCTGGGTTCAATCCCTGGGACTCACGTGGTGAGAGGAGAGAGCCCAAGTGTGGTGGTTTACACCTCTGTCCCAGCACTCAGGAGGCTGAGGCAGGAGGACTGCTGGGAATTTGAAGCCAACTTCCAATATACATTGAGTTCAAAGTCAGTCGGTATAAAGTGAGACTTTGTTTGGAAAAAAAAAAGAAGAAGCAAGCAAAGAAATGAACAAAAATTAAAACAGAAGGGGCTGGAGAAACGGCTCATCAGTTAAGAACACTGGATGCTCTTGCAGAGAAGCAGAGTTCAGTCCCCAGCACCCACGTGGTAGCTCACAACCATCTGGAACTCCAGTTCCTGGGGATCTGATGTCCTCTTCTGGGATCTGCAGGTACCTGCACTCAGGTGTCATACACACAGATACACACTCATCCATATCTTAAAAGGAATGAAGGAAGGACCGACCCATATCGTGAGTCAAAACTATGTAACTCTAGTTCCAGGGCATCCAATACCTTCTTCTGGCTTCACAGGTACCAGGCACACATGTGGAGATAATCAGACATATATGCAAGCAAAACACTCATACACATAAAAAAAAAATTAAGTGTATTTTAAAAAAATCTTTAAAGAAAAACAGAACACATGTGGAGAACATTCTAGAAACCCAGACTCTAACAAGGTCACATGACATGTCACTCTTGCATTATCATGGCATGACTTCCTACAGGTACTTAGAAGTCCTAGGCAACCTGTGGCTCTGTGTGCCACAGCCAGCCGGAAGTACAATCAACCTCTGCTTGGAGTCAGGACTGGACTTCCCAGAATCCTCAGCCTATACTGCCTGAGTCTGAGTCTGGCCCCAGGGAAGGGAAGTCCGATGGTCTAATGAAGTAGCAGCTGCACACTCCCCCAGGGAAGAGCCTAAGGAAGGGAGGGAGTGGGCCACAGCTGTACGGCCCCAGGCACACTTGCTCTTCCCAAGGGGCAGGGCCAAACCGGTAGGTCCCCTTGGAGGTCAAAAGACAACCTTGGGTCCTCACCTTTCCTGTGAGCTTTGAGATTCACCTGTCTCTGCCTCCCATCTCCCAGCAAAGAGGGAACACAGACAGTCATGAATGTGCCTTGCCCATTTTCATGTGAATTCTGGGACTCGCATGCAGGTCCTCATGTTTGCACAGCAGGCACTTTCAGCCACTGAGCTGAGCCCCAGACAGTCTCTTGGGATTTTTTTGGTGTTGTTTTTGTTTGTTTGTTTATAGAAATCCAAGGCTTCTTTCCGTTGTAGGCTCTAGGTTTCTTTTTTGCTTGTTTGCTTTGTTTTGTTTTTTGAGATAAGGTTTCTCTATGTAGCCCTGGAACTCACTTTGTAGACCAGGCTGACCTCAAAGTCAGATTGCCTGCCTCTGCCTCCTGAGAGCTGGGCTCAAAGGCGTGAGCCACCACCACTCAGCTGTTCTTCATTTTCAAATGCTGGCAAATATTAAACAGAACTGACGCATGCGGGCACAAAAAACAAATAGCGCAAGGAAGATGGGCTGTGGTTACAACCTAGGCAAACACATAAACACTGTAAACATGAAGAAACATCTTTACACTGCATGGAAGGAAAAACCCAAAGTGGCTGTCAGGACCTTTTGGCAGAATTTATCCAAGTTTTAGGGGTTTGGAAGATGTGGAGATCAAACCTAGAGCTTGTGTTCACCCACTAAGCTACACCCATAGGCCTGTCCTTAAATCAATCCAGACTATCCAGGTAAATCCAATCTTTAAGAAAAAATTAGGGGCAGGGAAGGCTGCAAAATGGCTCAGCAGGTACAAGTAAGCATATGGCTTTCACACAAGCCAACACTCAGGAGGCAGAGACAGGAGGATTTCCATGAGCTCCAGACTAGCCTAGTCTATGTAGTGAGTTTCAGGACAGCCAGAGCTGCATGATAGAGACCCTGTCTCAAACAAAGCAAAACACAAAAAAGCGTTTGCCATGCAAGTCTGCCAATCTCAGATCAGTCCCTAAAGCCCACATACAGGATAAGGTGTGACTCCATAAAGTTGTCCTCTGGCATACACACGGCATGCAAGCCCCTCGTGCGCGCACGTACACACACACACAACTAAAACAACCTGTGTGGACTCACACCTGTAATTCCAACATTCAGGAGGCTGGGACAAGACTGGGTCAAGTGTGAAGCTACATGGTGAGTTCCTGGGCTACACAATGAGACCCTGTCTCAAATTATAGAGGCACCAGAGGGTTGGTTCTCGATGCTGGGACCTTTTCATACAGTTTCTCATGCTGTGGTGACCCCCAACCATAAAACTATTTCATGACTACTTGATAATTGCAATTGTGCTAGCTATCAATTGTAATATAAATACCTGACATGTGACCCCTGTAAAGAGCCATTTGACCCCCAAAGGGGTCGTGACCCACAGGTTGAGAACCACTGCACTAGAGAGCTGTTCAATGGTTGAGCACTGGCTGCTCTTCTAGAGGACATGGCTGCTCACAGCCATCTATAAATGCAGTTCCAGGGGATCCGACAGCCTCTTCTGGCCTCTGCACAAAGTATACACATATAAATAAAGGCAAAACTCCCATATATAGCCATACACATCAAATAAAAATAAATAAATCTAAGGAAAAACATCAGACGATGGAAAGATAAAGGTTCACGGGAACGAAAGTGAAAGTAGAAACAAACAGGAGTGCACAAAGGAGCCAGGCCCAGCCGCACCTTTCTGAGACTCATGCTTCTCCGTCTTGCCCTGGTAGTCGAAGCCCACGGCGCTCTTGTCCACACGGTCAGCTTGCACACCGTATTTGCCACCAAAGCCGCTAGAGTAGTCTGAAGAGACAAAATGGCATCCGCCAAGAGTTGAGACTTCTGAGAGATGCAGTGTCCATTTTAACTGTAAGGGCTGCATCCATGAGATGACACAGGACAACCTTGAACTTTGTGCAGAGAGAGTTCAGTCGCTTCCCACCACTGCACGCAACTGTTTTATACTGAAGAAAGAATCATCATCCTGGTCTACAGTGAGAGATCCAAGAACCAAAGCAGGGGCCACTGGATAAGGCTGATGTTCCGAGTTCCGTCCCCAACAACAAAAGTGACAATTCACAGTCAGGTGAAGCACCACACACCTGTCATCCCAGCACTCATGAGGCTGAGGCGGGAGAATTAGGGAATTCAAAGCCAGGCTTTGAAAGGACAACATTATCTTAAACAAAAACAGGGCCCGAACTGGCCTTGCCCTATAGTCAGATTGATGACTTTCTTAAATGTCACCATAGAATCTTCATCCAGCAACTGATGGAAACAGAGTGGGAGGAGTGAAAATATGAGCAAAGAGGTCAAGACCATGATGGGTTCACCCACTGAAACAGCTTACCTGCTCTAATAGGAGCTCACCAACTCCATTGGGACAGGGAAGGAAGCAGCACAGAACCAAACTAGATGGTCTAAATGTGGGTGACAGTTGTATGGCT
This sequence comes from Microtus ochrogaster, assembly GCF_000317375.1. NCBI lineage: Eukaryota > Metazoa > Chordata > Mammalia > Rodentia > Cricetidae > Microtus > Microtus ochrogaster. Next base: position 37,031,223 of record NC_022015.1, read on the forward strand.
GGGGCAGACTGCGGGGCCACTGACAGTGGCACCAGGACTTATCCCTACTGCTTGCACTGGTTTTTTGGGAACCCATTCTCTTTGGATGGATATCTTGCTTAGCCTAGATAAAGAAGGGAGGGCCTTGGACCTTCCCCAAAACAAAGTGCCTTAACCTCCCTGAGGAGTGGATGGGGGTGAGATGGGAGAGAAGGTGGAGTGAATAGGAGGAGGGGAAGGAATGGGAACTGGGATTGGTATGTAAAATTTAAAAAGATAGTTTAAAACGAAACAAAACAAAACCCTGGGTACTAAAAAGAAATTATTTGAGTTGGTTGCTTTAAAAAAAAAAGGCTTCAGACTCATGTGACATCATGAAAATCAATCAACACTGTCTTTTCCATGTTACAGGGCACAGTTTTGACAATACAGGCCCACGACTCTAGTTTCTGTCTTCGGAGACATTTGCTGTTCATCTCAGTGCCAAAGAGCGACACTGACGCTGTCTGCTCAGGTAAAGAGAAGGCAGTTTCCACTGGAGACAGAGACACAGAGCTCCGTGTGTGCCAACAGCAGGACACACCCTCTAACAGTTGGATGGCCCGGGAACCCAGAGCAGACAGTAGAGGCCTTCCTGCCGCTCCAGCGGCATCAGCACCCCTTACCTTTCTGAGAGGCATGTTTTTCCGTCTTCCCTTGGTACTCAAAGCCTACAGCAGACTGTGGGACAAAAACACAAGGGACAGGTATTTGACAAGTCATTAAGATGACCCATCTGAACTCACGAACACAGAAAACAAAGTTTTCAGTAATGTTGGTTTGGGGAATGTGTGTGTGCCCAAGTGTGTCCGTCCAGAGGCCAGAGGAAGATGTCGGTAGCCTGCTCTATCATTGTCAGCCTTGTTCCCTTGAGACAGGGTCTCTAACGGAACCTCAAGCTAGACTGGTAGTCAACCAGTTCCAGCAATCCTCCTGTTCCCCCCTCCCCACCCCAACACTGAACCTGGCTTATGTGGGTGTGCTGTGATCCAAACACAGGTCCTCAAGCTTGCACAGTGACATCTGAGCCATCGCCCCAGCCTCATGTGTTGGGTTTTTTGTTTGTCAATACAGGGTTTCACTCTGGCCCAGGCTGACTCTGAACTCGTGGCAATTTTCCTGTCTCCACCTCTCAGTGCTGGGAATACAGGTGTGAGCCAGGCTTATACAATGTTAATTTTTGACCTTAAGTTTCCCAGGCAAAGAACAGATGCAATCATCACTACCCAAGTCTGTGTGTGCAGTTCCCCTCTTAGCCCCTGCAGGCTCCCAGCACAAGCCTGACTGACTTATTCCAGGCACAGCATGCTGATCTGGAATTAATTCCCCTGCCACACAGACTTCCCAAACAAGCTTTACTGAGAACATTAACAAGATGGCAGGCCTGCCGTGGGACCTTATGATGGCTGGCCCTCAGCACGACCTGGAGCAGGGATTCTGCACCTCCCCCACTTCAGACACAGTCGGTCAGACCTTGCTACTGTGCCACAAAGCCAGGACTCACGCTGAAAGTGATGTGCTTCCCATGCCACTGACAGCCCCAGGCTGGAGAATCGCAACAGTCTCAGGCTTACCACAGAGCCTCTAGACACTAAGACCACAGCTCAGCAAACCCCACTCTGAAGGAGGGCTCTGCCTGTCACTCACATCTACCCGGGGAGACAATGAGAAAGGTCCCTAATGGCCAAGCACAGCTGACTCACTAGGCACACGGGGGAGGGGGGGAGACAGCAGCAAGTATACTGAGGCCTGCCTTTCATGTCCCTGTCTGTTCCCCACTGGACAGCTGGCACCTCTCATGTGGCCAGCATCAAAGAGGTTTGTGAGTTCTTATCTGAACACCCTTCTGCATTCCCACTGGGCCAGTGAACTGGCGCACTGGTCCAAAAAGGCAACCTCAACAGCAGCCTGTAGCTGTGGCAGGGAGCCTGCAGCCCCTGGCCCTGTCACTCACCTGATCCACCCTGTCCATCTGGACACCAAACTTGCCTCCAAAGCCTCGGACTGAGTCCACTTGTGAGCAATGCTTGGAAAGTTTTGACTGGTACTCGTGGCCAACGGCTGACTGGAACCAAGAACAAAGACATGGCATTTGCACCCATGCCCGGTGTGGCACAGCAACCCCACTCCCCGGCTCTGCAGCTGCCACTACTCGGTCAGGGCCTTTGCCCTTGGGGCCCTGAATCCCAGGACATAGACATGAACTGGCTGAGCTGCTATTGGGCACCCCAAACTTTTTGAGATCCTCCAGGCTAGCACCCCTGACTGCAGACAGGAACTTCGGACAGAACCAGGTAAAAACAAAGGACAGAGCCTGCAGTACACAACAGAAGAGCCATTTCCATCAGCCACTCTCAGTGTGTGGTGTTTTCACAGGCTGTGACCCCAAGAGTCAAGGGCACACACTTTGTGATCGTGCTGAAGCAGACATGGGTCCTTCAGTGACAATGCATTCCACACACCCCCACATGCAGACCACACAGACAAGAGCCAAGCACTATTACCTCACACCAGCCCCACTAAAGGAAGCAGGTTCCCCAGGGCCTCCTGTTCAAGGCCACAGATCCACCAACAGGCTACAAAAGGTGTACCCACCTGCTAGCAGACCCCACCCCGGCCCTGCATGAACAGTGCTCTAATGTCCGTGCTGTCACCCCGTCAGTGATGCCACTGCCCAGCACAGCAGTCCTGCGGCCTTTCCTCTGGGTAGACAATGCCTGTGCGCCTCAGAACCTGTCTTCTTGGCCCTCCTGGCAACACAGAACTCTAACTCTGTCTGCCCTACAGGTAGAGTCAGCCCTGTGCACCACAGACCTCCCTTGGTTGGCCAACTGTTCAGTTTGACCCTGAACTCGGGCTGTGTGCTACATATAGTCGACCTCAATGCCCCTCTTCATGAAGGTCACTGAGGTTGATGATACATAGAACATACAAAGAAAGCCTTGACTGAATGACTTGTCTCCTTCCAGGCTTAGCTGCGGTTAGCAGCTTGTTAGACCACAAGCCACAGCCTATGAACCTCACGTGGCACGATGGCCTGCCGCAGCCTCAAGGCTCACTCAGAAACTGTCAGCAAAAGACCAAAGGGCGGCAGACATGCCAAAGACATTTCCCAGCAGGATTGTCCAAGAGAAAAGGGGCTGAAGTGACAGCTGGCTCTGGCTCCGGCCCTGACTGAATGTGTGCTCAGTGGCTTTTGGTCTCATATTGGCAGGCCAGTCACCTGATCCCTAAAGGAACCCAGGGGCTCGGGTCCTGGCTCCTCACAGGTGTGTGCTGCCTGGCTGAGCCTGGCTGGAGAAGTCTGTGGGCCTCATCTTTCTTTCCATTTCTGGAGAAGACGAGCTATGAATAGCTTAGCATTCATCTTCAGGTTTCTGACAACAGGTTATTCTCAAGGGTTCGCATGAGCCAAGGGCTAACCTTTCCTCAATGCACAGGGCCTGGGGAGGGGAGGCAACAAGTTGGAACCCCAGTGCCCCAGGCTAATGTCACAATGCTTGAGTTACTGGTCAGTATCCAGCCAAGGTGAACTAAAGATTCCAGCGGTCTGGGTTCCATGAGCCGCCTGGGCACTGACAAGTTAGTGGGCACTGACAAGAGTCAGTCACAGATATTTACAACACACCATCCCCAGCACACAAGACCCGCCAGGCACAGGTGAGGGCAGTGAGTCTAGCGGAAGCCCAGAAGGGTGTGCCTCCCCAAAATGACAGCACAGGAGGGAAACAGAGGCCATGACAGGTGGGCACAAAGGGTAAAGGAAGGACCAGGCTTGATGAGGCCCAAGATCTGAGCCAAAGGAGGCCAATCCCTCACAGCGCAGAACCAAAGAGCAACATTCCCAGCATTAAGCTTGCCCTCGGTAAACTAAGATTCCCAGACTGCCACTCTAGGTCTCTTCGCTGTGTTCTCTGCATCTGACTGAGCCTGAACAGGCAAAGTCTCCACACTGCTCATGTCAGGACCATCCATCTCTGTGTCAGCAAGGCTGCAGACAGCCAACAACACATCTCCTTCCTACAGATGGCATCTGGTCAGAAAGTTGCTCCAGAATATTCCTGGCTGTGGTGGTTTGAATAAGAATGGCCCCCATTCTATTTGAATGCTTAGGGAGTGGCACTGGTAGGTGTGGCATTGTTGGAGGAACTGTGTCACTGGGCGTGGACGTTGACAGTTCAAATGCTCAAGCCTGAGCCGGGCGGTGGTGGCGCACGCCTTTAATCCCAGCACTCGGGAGGCAGAGGCAGGCGGATCTCTGTGAGTTCGAGACCAGCTCTGGTCTACAGAGCTAGTTCCAGGACAGGCTCCAAAACCACAGAGAAACCCTGTCTCGAAAAACAAAAAAAAAAAAAAAAAAAAAAAAAATGCTCAAGCCTGGGCCCAGTGTCACTCTCTCTGCCTATTGCCTATGGATGGGGATGTAGAAGTCTCAGTTACTTTCCAGCACCATCTGCCTGCATGCCACCATGTTCCCCACCATGACAATAATGGACCAAACCTCTAAACTGTAAGTCATCCCCAATTACTGTTTTCCTTTATAAGAATTGTGTCTCGGGGGCTGGAGAGATGGCTCAGTGGTTAAGAGCACTGATTGTTCTCCCACAGGTCCTGAGTTCAATTCCCAGCAACCACATGGTGGCTCACAACCACCTGTAATAAAATCTGGTGCCAACTTCTGGCCTGCAGGGACACATGCAGGCAGAACATTGTAAACATAATAAATAAATCTTTAAAAAAAAAAAAAAGAATTGTGTCTCTTCATGACAACGGAAACCCTAAGACACTGTCCATGGTTGGACTGCCCTCAGGCTTACCCGCCCATTCCTCTGTGGACAGTGGCCTCTCACTGAGATGTGGCCGTGGCCCTCTATGCCTAGCACAGATGAATACAACCCATGTGTGAGGAGTCAGCCGTCAGGATGGGCAGCAGCTGAGTCTCTCCCCCACATCTATCCAGCGGCAGCACTGTCTGCCCAGCAGAACCACCTCACACTGCTCACTCAGGCTTCACCCTCAGCACAGCTTTCAGAGTGTGAAAGCCTGCATTCCGGGAGACATGCCCACATACTGAAGCCTTCTCTCTGGAAAAACCAGCCTGCCTAGAGTGAGCCCCAGAGCAGGCCCCACTCCCTTGTCTTGGGGGAACAATGGAAACATGGCCCCAAACTGATGGCTTAGACAGCAGCTGCCTGTGGTATCTGCTCCTCAGTCGGAACCCACCGATGTCACTCCCAGGGGCTCAGCCACAGCTGCTGGATAGTTTGTATCCTCCCCAGCCCGGCTGCAGAGTGGCTCACAAATGCAGGACATAAGGCAGGAGTCAGTGGGCTCCACACACGCAATGTGAGCAAAGGGCCTCAGAGCTGACCTCATGCTGTGGATGGCCATCTCAACCACAAGCAGTGACCATGACATCTGTGGGCTGGATGCTTCTGGGCTCTGTCCCGCTCACAAATCTACTCCAGAGAGCCGTCTACACATCAGCCGCTGGCCAGAGCCTCTGACAATTTGAAAAAGGGCTTCTAGAAACACAGAAGAGCTTCACGAGTGGGCAGCCCCTAGAGGACCCCCAGAGCACCCTCACCCTCAGCAACCCGACTCCACACTGTGACTCAGAAAAGTGTGACTGCCATCCACACTGTGTCCCCATGCAGGCCAGCAGCCCAGCCTAAGCAGCCACTTACTTTGTCCATCCTATCCTGCTCCACGCCAAACTTCCCTCCATAGCCGTGGGAAGCCTTGGGTCCTGTTTCCAGCTCCTTCTCCTTGAGGGTCTGGTGCTCTTGAAAGACATTCTCTCGCAGCTTGTGGATGCTGGAAGGGAGAGGAAGCAGGACATTAGGGTACAGGCTGGCAGCTTACCCGCCAGCGGGACACGTGGGACAAGCACGGGTAGTGATGTCCTTGTGAGTCTGCAGGGTTTTCTCACTGAGCTGCTGTCCTGTCTTTTCACCATGCCTGCCTCCATGGCTCTGCCACACCTTGCATGAGGGAGGAGCACAGATCTAAATCCACACAGGACCATGCAGCTGGCTTTAGGTGCAGCGATTCTGCATCTGAGCTTTGAGCTCTACAAATGCCACCCACAGGGACCCTTCTCCAAACCCCCAGAGTAATCAGAAGCTGGCTATTAGCATTTTGGCAACTTGACACAAGCTAGAGTCATCTCAGAAGAGGAAATCTCAATGAGAAAATGCCATCAGACTGACCACAGGGTATTTCCTTGATGCCCACTGGGGGTAGTGCTACCCCCGGGCCAGTGGTCTTGAGTGGTATTAGAAAACAGTTAAGCAAGTCGTAAGAAGCAGGCCGGTAAGGAGCCTTTCTCCACAGCCTCTGCTTCATTCACTTCCTGCCCCGACTCCCACTTAAAAGCTGTAGGGTGAAATAAACCCTTTCCTCCCCAAGCTACATTTGGTCATGGTGTTCACAGCAGTGCAGAATAGACTCAGACAAGGAACAATGGCAACACAGTCAGAAGACAGTCAGAACCTGGCTGCCCAGAAGCAGCTGTCACTGAGACACTGAGTGAACACAGGGCCTTTCTAACGGGAGACATGAAGCCCAAAGCTCTGCATGTGCCAGCAAGCCCAAGAGTGTGACAGAATAGACTCCAGATCTGGACCCACCAACCCCTGACGAATGACAAAAAGAGAAACACCACCCCAACAACTTGAGAAGGATCATGGGATAGCCACATGTCTCCTGTCCATCCCCTCCCCCTGTCTTAATCCATCCAAAGAGCCTCACAAATCTTCCCATTCACCCTCCTCATGTGTTCTCGACCATGGGGATAGAGACCCACAGGCACGGTGGCCCAGATTCCTGCTCATGTCTCATACCACACCCTCTCTGATGGACCGCAGGCCCTTTGTCCCACCTGTGAAACCCCCCTACACTACGGAAACTTGAAGGCCCCTTTTGTGGGAGGCGTGGGCACCCTACACTCAGGTCCAGGGAGCCACTGTGAGAAAGGATAGCACGAGCCTGGAGGGTGAGACCAACAGGGAAACTCAGCAGGATTCTATCTCACAGAGATAGACAGAAATAACAACTAACATCCTACAAGCCACCGCTCAGACACAGACCGCTTCTGGACACCTGACCGAATGTTCAGAGGCAAAGATACAGTGGCCAAAATAGCAAAGCGGGCACAGCGAATGTATATGAACCCTGTGGGGCCTAAAACACCATCTGGGTGTCTGCGGAGGGTCTGTCCGCCCTCCTTAGCAAAGGCGCAAGCTGCTGTGGAGCTGGCATTTCAGAAGGTGCAGGGTCAGAATCCACAGCATGGTGCATTTCACGCTGTATCAACCACTAAATTCTATAACGCACGACAACTCACAGACAATGATCCAAATGAAGGGGTGGTTGGGGCCCAAGTTACTCAAAGCCATCTCACACCCTCCAAAGCTGCCACTTGGAGCAAACAGCTCCCAATACTGTGTTCTGTGTTAGAAAACATGATTTATAAAAGCTAGGCCTCACGCCCATCGTTTGTGTGCACCTGAGACCTGAGGCCCACAGACGCCATGAGCCCCTGTAACGAGCATCACCTAGAGAAGCAAGGCGAGGCTGCTCTTATCTCCCTACAGAGGGGGCGTGCGGGAGAGCAGGGTGTCACAGGTACTTACTTGATGTGTTCCTGGTGCCCCGATCCCTGCACGGTTTTGGCGCCCCATCTTTGCTCCTTTTCACTCACATCGTTCTGCAAAGAAAAGTAATTAGCATATCCTAAGCCCTAACTAGTATACCCTGTACCCTAACTAGTATATACCTGTATCCTAATTAGTATATCCCCACCCTAGAGAAGTAACTGGCACATCCCAAACCCTAACTAGTATACCCTGTACCCTAACTAGTATATCCCCACCCTGGAAAAACAGCATATCCCATGACCTAACTAGCATATCCCTATACCCTAACTAGTATAGCCCCACCTTGGAAAAGTAAGTAGTACATCCCATGCCCTAACTAGTACATGCCCTGAGACCTAATTAGTACACTCTGCGCCCTAAGTCATTTACCACGTGTCTCAATTAGTAATCCCACATCCTTACCAGTACACCAAGGTCTAACTTGTATACCCCATGCCCTGGAGGAAATAAACCGGCTCAGTGCAGGGCCAGGCTGGGAACCTCAGTGGCAAATGCCCAGGAAGGCAGAGCTGGTGGTGACTCCTACCACAAAATCAGGGTCAGTCTCCCAGTCATCGGCTCCCCCATCGTCCTGGGTGATAGACACGGCGTGGCCTGCAGAAGCTTTCCACATCTAAAAGAGCAGCAAAGAGTCACCTGGGAGGGTGACCCAGGACCCCACAGAAACCCTGACCCAAAACCTCAGAAGGCCACATCCCCCGGAGGGCAATCACTGAACTCAAGAACTCCTGAAGGAATCAAAGCTTCATATTAAAAGTTCTGAAAGAGGAGCTTGGTAGACAGCTCCATCCAATGTTTCCCTTGGCATCCATGTCAAAAATCTGGATGTGTCATGGGGTATTCAATATCCAGGCATCTGTACTGGCCTGCCCTTGGGTCCTGACAGGAGACACCCTCAGCAGCAGCCACTAAGAGAGCCTCCTGTGCACGTTCACTACGTTCCTGTTAAAAAGGTGGGCCTTGCCCACCTCTAGTCTCTTTGTCTGTCTGTCTGTCTGTCTGTCTGTCTGCCTGCCT
>NC_022015.1:37040153-37052755 GCF_000317375.1 Microtus ochrogaster
GTTGCCGGGAATTGAACTCAGGACCTTTGGAAGAGCAGGCAATGCTCTTAACCACTGAGCCATCTCTCCAGCCCTCTTGTGCTGTTTTTTAAATTACAACAGTAACCCTAGCGCTGGGGAGGTAGAGACTGGAGGACCCATAGGGCCAGGTTAGCTTACTTAGTGAGTACTAGACCAATAAGAATCCGACTCAAAAGAACAAGGCTGGGATTGGAGGTATGGTTTAGAGGTTAAGAACATTTGTTCTTTCCAGAAACCAAGGTTCAGTCCCAGCACCCACATGACAGCTTACAGCTATCTGTAACTCCAGCCCCAGGGGATCTGACTCCTTCTTCTAGCCCCTATAGGCAATGCACACATGTAGCACACACACACACACACACACACACATACACACACTTAAAATACAAAGGTGAAAAGAGGGGTGTGATGGCTCACACTAATAATTCGAACACTAGATAGGCTGAGGCAGGAGGACTGCCACAAGTTTAAGATCAGACCAGACTGAGCTACGGAGTGAGGCCTATTTCAAATCAACGAAGTGGGTGTACATGTTCTCCATCAGTGAGCACCCTGATCTTCGGTGGCTGTACTCCAGAGGCAGCACCACCAGGGGCCCTGCAAGTCTGGTATCCCCGAAGTATCACTCCTGGTAAATGTCATGTAATGTTTATTTTATCACAACTTTAAGATTATTTTGGCCCCTAGGACTATGATGGATGTCTTAATCTGGACGACCAAATCCAATAAGGCCTTGAGCAGCTTAGCTGAGGGCAGATTTGCCATCTACTGGGGAGCACAGACCACGCAGCACCACCTTACATAGAGCAGAGGTTGCTAGTGGCCGTTAAACCCTGTGCACAAGAATGCTCCAAACATGACTTACTTTTGAGAAATTTTGTTCTTGTTTTTCCGTGTTTTTGTGAGTGCACACGTCTGCACACGTGTGTCCTTCATCACTCTTCCACCTTATTCGAGTCAGGGTCTCTCACTGAGAAGGCTCAGCAGCCAGTTTACTCTGGGGATCTCCCACCTCTGCCTTCTCAGAGTGGGATGACAGGCAGGCCACGGAGCCCACCTGTCATTTACATGGGTTCTGAGGACCCTCACACTTGTGTGGTGGATGCTTTAATCACTGAGCCACCTCCCCAGCCCTTGACAGAACCTTAAAGAACATGGACAGCCAAGACCACCGCACACGTTCTCTTCCTCCACGCTCCAGGCCCCAGGAATCGTATTTAAGCTATCAGGTTTGGCAGCAAGCACTTACCTGCTGAGCCAATTTGCCATCCCCACCGCCTCCATTTTGGGGACAGTATCTCTTCACAGAACCAGAACCCAGAGCTTGCCAACTGGCTAGGCTAGCTGGCCATCATACTCTAGGGATCTGCCTGTTGTTGCACCAGCACTTCACAGATGTGTGCCCTGTGCCCGGCTTTGACTTGGGTTTTGGGGATTCAAGCTCAGGTCCTTATGCTTGCATGGCAAACACATTACCCACTGAGCCGTCTTCCCAGGCCCCAGCACGAGATTTCTGCTGAGAGCTGCCGTGGGGTATACAGCAGGTGACAATTAGCGTTCAGCAGGTCCACCCATCAGACACATGATTCCCTGGAGGGGAACCCCACCTGGTGAGACTGTGGGGTCACTGGCTGTGGAAGCCAGTTGTTCCTGTCTATAATTTCTCTCATGAGTCACTTCCTTTCTTCCCTAAGAACTTCATTTCTTCCCGAGTAAGAGTTTTTGGGTCTGTTCCCACTGCTTATGTGTTTCTCTTGTGAAAATATTGCATCCCATAGGCACACAGATAGATGTGGATGGTCAGAAGGACGATTTCTGTAACTGTATAATTCTGATGAATAGAAATAATACCAGGATATCTTACATTACTCAGACTGAGACAGGATTCTCAGTTACAAAGACTGCCTTTTACACAGACAGCTAACTTTAGACTTCAGAGCAGATTCAAAGCAGGCTGGTTGCCTCTGGAAACAATATCTGGTTGCCCCTAGAGACAAATCCACAAGGTCATTTTCCCAGGTGCTATTCAGTGCCAATTCAAGGTCAAAAGTTAGAAGAAACTTTGCACATAGCTCCCTGCAGCAATGGACATTTCCTTCTGCTGTTTCCCCAACCTCAAGGCTCAGCCAATTATTTACTGTCTGGGAACCCTCACCAACTTAGAGCTACGTGTAAGGCCCTGGTTGCTCACTGGTTGGTCGTTGTGACATCCCTAGCCTAAGAGAAACTACGTGACTTATCTTGGATTTTAAGAATGGGTTGAGCACTGAAAATGTAACTTAAGAGTTGTTCAGAGTTTGGCTGTGATGGGGGAGAGGCAGCAGAGAGGGGGGGCAAGGCAGAGAGTGAAGGAGCAGCCAAGAAAGGAGAGCAATGGCGGAGCAGAGAGAGAAAGAAGGAGCGAGCAAGAGATTATTCAAGATTTTTTTCAAGATGAAGTAAAAAAAAAGTTACCATCACAAAAGGTCTGTGTTCCTTTTTTTCCCACCCCAGATAGAGAAAGTCTAACCTTTAGACAGATAAGGATTTTTCCTAAGCTATCTCCGCCTTCATGGATTTTCTTATTTACCCTGGTTCTGACTGGGGCCTGGTCCCCTTAAGTCAGCTTTAGATTTCTTTGAAAAGGTTATTGCTGTTTCCCACACACATCCCGCCCCCACCCCCAGTCTCTTTCTACATGGTCAGGAAGAGAGCCCTACCCATACCTGACCCAGGAGAAAGCACACTGGAGCCTTCACAAGACACAAACCTTCCTTTTGTGCTGCGAGGGGCAGCTCACAGTCTATCCGAATCCAAGGAATCCAGGGAGAAATGTGCTGGCATCTGCGACGATCAGCAAAAGCCTGTGAAGATAAGACTGGAGGCTCAAAACGGCTGTGCTGAGCTCTCTGGGCAACACCCCCCTGTGGGGCGCTTTTAGAGAACCACCAAGTCCCCAGTACACAGAGTGCACACGACATCGGCAGACAGGAAAACTGGCTTCTCACTAATCAGAGGTCTCAGCCCACAGGAACCGGAGGACTTGGCAGATTCAAAAACCCACACCCACCCTACACGCCCCCGAATGCAACCAGAGATCGCAGCCTCCATGGCCAGCTCGTGCCCTGCTTGCTGTAAAGCTGAGATATTTTGTTTCTTGTCCACTCTAACTTATGAAGGTGGAAAGAAACGAAACTCTGTCACTGTGTTTACAGACAGTAACAGAAGTCCGGCCAGGTGGCACATGCCTGTGACCCCAGCTACTGCAGAGAGCCAGGCCAGCACAAACCACAGAAAGAGAGCCTGTCTCAAAAATCCAAACTGAGGAGCCAGCACAAAGGAGCATACCTGTGACCCCAGGGCTGGGGGGTAAAGGTAGGAGGAGCAGGAGTTTCTATCAGTCTCATCCTTAGCCAGCCTGGGCTACACACACACACACACAAACTGCCACGGCTCAGCAGATAAAAGTGCTTGCTCTACAGCCTAATGACCTGTGTTCGAGCCCAGAACACGTGTGAAAAGCCAGATACGCAGTCAGTGAGGGGCAATACTATGGTTGAGCCCAGGGTCTCACTCACATTCAACAAACACTCTGCCACCAAACTATGTCCCCAGCCACACACTCAAGTGTTCTCACTCAACTTTATGATCATGAAAACAACCAGTTGAAAAGAAGCTTATGCAATTTTTGGATCTAAGTTAGGCCTCACTGCCCCACCTCACACATGAAACCACGAGAAGAATGTGATTGTTCTGACTGGTATTCGTTGATAAAGTCTCAGATGTACATCAAGAACACAAGGAAGGACATAAAAATACAACAGATACACTGAGCAGAAGCCTGGGGGTGTGTGTCTGTCTGTCTGTCTGCCTTTATGTTCTGCATACATGCATGTATCTGTGTCCACGTGTGTCTCTGAGCACACTTGTGGAAGTCAATAATCTGAATTGTTCCTTCTATTATGTTGGTCCCAGAGACTGAACGCAGGTTGTCAGGCTCAGTGGCAAGTGCCTTTTACCCTCTGAGCCTTTTCATCTAAATCACAATACCCAAGAGGCCAAGGCAGGAGGATGGCTGCAGGTTCGAGGCCAGGCTGATCTATATAGTGACTTCCAGGCCAATCAAAGCTAGAGAGATCTATCTCAACTACATCCCAGCTACCACCAAAAAGGGAGTAGGAAAGAGTGACAGGAGGGAGGGACAGACAGATAAGACAGGACAGACTCTAGCTTTGTTTGCGGGACAAGCTGGCCAGAACTCCTTGGGCTCAAGGTCCTTCTGTCCCAGCATTCCCAGCCGCTGGGACCACAGGCATGCCCATTCTATATAGCTCTCTGAGAAAACCAAAACTGCTTGTGGGGATGGCTGTACAACTCTGAACGTACAATCACCACTGAACCCTTTAGCTCAGTGACCATGTGGGGTAAACTGTACTTCACTAAAGTAGATACAAAAAAAAAAAAAAAAAGATTCAAACAATAGACGAAGCCACTGCAAAGGCCACGTACAAAGACAGGGAAAGCCACTGCACAGCCAGCACAGAGCTCAACCAGAAGGGACCCAGTCACAGGATGAAGGAATCTTCCATCCTGAGAGCCTGAACCTGATATCTACAGCATGGCAGAGCAAGACAATAGGAAAGTGGCTAGGGCCAGGAGCAGTCATGGAGATACCAACCTCACCCCCAGTGCCTAGTGAGGCCAGCAAAGGCAGGCCACGGAGAGTGGGCTAGCCTGCGCAGGGACACCACCAAGAGACAAGCTGGTAAGCAGACAGGACCATGCCCAGGACACAGAACAGGGAGGTAAGGGCGCTAGGATAACGCTGAGTTCCACCAGGTGCCTTCCCAACTAACAGGATGAAGATCTGAAGGGCCAATTACATCTCCTGGCATTTACAAGGTGTTAGAGGTACCACTGTCACAAAGCCTCAATTAAAGGTCTGCTCTCAGGCTGGGGCTGCAGCTGGGTAGAGAATTTGTCTAGCAAGGCCCAGGGTTCAATGCCAACAGAAGAGGAAGCATCGAGGAAAAGGCTCTATGGGGGAAGGTGCTCTAGCGGAGGCTCCTTTTCTAGTTCCCAGGGAGCTAGTACCAGCTCTGCATTCTGTCTGAAGTTCCCACTTAAAGCTGCTTCTCCCTCCTTGGAATTTCTGGTGAAAACCCTCTCAGCCAAAGAGAGAAGCAGTGTTGACTCAGGGCCTGATCTGGGGACTCACTCTGGGTGAGGCATTGGTGCTGAGGCGGGTCCTCAGATCCACCGTGGCTTGGCCCCTGGTGGACAGGAGGGCTGTATGCGCTGACCGTGGGGGCCTACTGGATGGGGAGGAAATGCTGGATCGATCAGGCTACTGACATGGCTCAGGGCAGACTGGGTACAAAATGGAATCCCTTCTCCCTGGCTGGAAGATCCCACCCCTCACACAGACCAAAAGGAAACAGGGGGAAAGACCGGGACCAACCACCGATGCAGTGACTGGGCATACACCCAGGAGGAGGGGCAGCTGGATTCCAGGCTCCCTAGCTCCAGGATGCAAGCTAGCAGCTTGGATTTCCACTGACCCTATTGCAAATTTCTCTCAAGTGTCCAGGCCAGTCCCCTGATGCTGGCCTCCCAGCACAGCCCAGAGGGCTGGACCCCAATCCCCCTAGGCCCTGGAACACTAGCTTCCCATCCTGCCTACTTCCCAAAGGCCCTCAGACACTCATAATTTCACTGGATTCTGGAACTTCAGGCTCTCCAGGCCCAACAACTTCCCCAGGCCCTCACCATTCCATTAGATTCTACAACCAAAGTCCCCCCCACCCCCACCAGCTTCTCCCAGCCCTCAGGGTTCCATTCCGTTCCTAGGTCCAGGTACTTTGACTCCCCAGACCCCTAACTATGCACTCTGACCCAGAACACCCCAAGCTGGTTTCGCACCTCACCTCTAGATCCTGGGATCCTGCCCGGGAACCCCACCCCTTCCTTTAAGCCCAGGAATCTTAGCGCAAACGCCCCGCCCCCTCAGAGCCCGGGCCACTCTGCACCCTGGCTACTCCACGGATGACCGAATAGCCCAGCACCGGAGTCCTAAACCTCGGACCCGACCCCATCCCGACCCTGCAACCAGCGGCTTTGAGCCTCCAATCCTGACCCTGCACTCCGACCCCCGATCCCAGCTCCGCACCCCAACCTCCCAATTTTGGCCCCACACCGCGAAACCCGGGTCTTGGCCATGACCCCGACCCCCCAATCCTAGCCTTGCACCTCGACACCCGATCCCAGCCCTGCACCCCGAGACCTGATCACTGCCATACACCCGGAGCCCGACCCCCGATCCCGGACCCGACCCCCAAGCCACAATCCCGGCCCCACAGCGCGAACCCTCGGACCTGGTCCTGAAACCTGGCTTCCGGATCCCGGTCCTGCACCCTGAGGCCCTGATCCTTGGATCCTGACCCTGTACCCCTGGGCCTCAACCCCCGCCCCGCACTCCGATTCCTGACCCGGGTCCCGGCCCCGACCCCTAGTCCCGGCCCCACATTCCGACACCCCGTCCAGGCCCTGCACCCTGACAACCCATCCCACCCCTTCTTGCCCCTTCCGCAGCTCTCTAGGACACCCATCCCCCCAACTCACCGCGCCAGCCAGGTCCGCCAGGATCCCGCCGCGCCCCGCCGCTCCCAGCGCCTGCTCACTTCCGGTTCCGTGGGGGCGGAGCTGCATCCGGGGCCACGCAAGACTCCGCCCCGTACCAGGCAAACCACGCCCCGTGTTCCTATCCCTTTTCCCAGATCCTGGAAGCAAGCCTCTGAGATGCTGCTGGGATGCCAGTCAACTAAAGGGAGCTGACTTAGAAACACCTGTCTTCCCCTGTCCAACACATTTACCCTCCGCCTACCTCTCAGCCATACATACACGCATCTACCCATCCACCACCGTGCAGCTCTCCACCCATGCATGTGTCTGCACAGCATCATCCACTCACCTGTCAATCATCTACCCACCCATCCAGTCTGTCCTTCTGCCCATCTACCATTCACCTACTCATCTACAATCCATCTGTTCATCCATCCCTCCATCTATCTACAGTTAGGGTTCTCACTGCTGTTATTTAAAAAAAAAACAAAAACAAAAGAAACTTGGAGAGGAAAAAGGATTATTTGACTCAAATTATAGTCCTTCACTGAGGGAAGTCAGGACAGAAACTCAGGCAGGGCAGGAATTGAAGCAGAGACCATGGAGGAGTGCTTCTTTGGCTTGCTCAACCTGCTTTCCCAAGACCACCTGCCCAGGAGTAGCATCAGCCCGCCCAGTGGGCTGGGAGCTTCCCTAACAATCATTAACTAAGAAGATGCCCCCACAGACTTGCCTACAGGCCAATCTGACAGAGGCAATTCATCAACTGAGGTTCCCTCTTCCCAGGTGACTCTACTTTGAGCCAAGTTGACAAAAAACAACCAATACCACCTATATACCTACCTGTTAACCATCTATCTACCTGTCTGTCCAACTTGACATAGAATCACCTTAAAAAAAAGTCTCAAATGAGGTCTTGTCTTACACAGGTGGTTCTGTGGACACGATTGTCTGGACACAGGAGGGCCAGCTCACTGTGCCTGTCCCTAGGCAGATGCTCCTGCACTGCATAACAAAGCTAACTAATACAGCAGGGGCAGATGGATCTCTATCATTTAGAGGCCAGTCTAGTCCAGGGACTGACTCTTTCTCTCTCTCTCTCCCTCCCCCCCTCCCCTTCAGAAGGAAGAAGAGAAGGAGCAAGGAGGTTAGGGATGTAATTCAGTGACAAGAGTGCTTGTCTAGAATGCACAAGGCCCTCCTACCAACACTGGCACTAAAAGGGAGGGAAAAAAAAGCTAACCTGGAGGGTAGATCAGGAAGGAAACAAGAGATGTCAGGTGCCAGAGATTCCATATGCGTAGGTATACATATATAGGTGTGCATTCAAGTAGGTGTGCATTCAAGTGTGTGAGCACACACACAGAAGTCAAAAGACAACTTCTGGCATCTTCCTCAGGACGCTCACCCACTTGTTTTGAGGCAGGGTCTCTCACTGGCCTGCAGATCACCCAGTGGACTACGCTAGCTGGCCAGCGAGCTCCAGGAATCCTCCTGTCTCTGCTTCTTCTCTGTGCTGGGATTACAAGTGTATACCACTTCACTCACCGTTTCCACCTTGGTTCTGAGGATCATGCTCGGGTCCTCATACCTGCACAGCAAACACCGACTGAGCCATCTCCTCAGCATTTGGTTTTAAAATAAAAACATGAGCCCTCTCCGCCTGATCGCCGCCATCATGGACACGAGTCGCGTGCAGCCCATCAAACTCGCTAGGGTAACCAAAGTGCTGGGCAGGACCGGTTCGCAGGGACAGTGCACGCAGGTCCGTGTGGAATTTATGGATGACACCAGCCGTTCCATCATCCGAAATGTCAAAGGTCCCGTTCGAGAGGGAGACGTGCTCACCCTATTGGAGTCAGAAAGAGAGGCTCGGAGGTTGCGCTGACTGACCTTCCTGCTGGGTCCTGAGTATACACCACTTGGCCCATGATGACCTGCAACTATTAAATAAAACATTTGTATTGTTTTAAAAAAAAATAAAATAAAAACATGATCTCATACATTTTGTTACATAAAAACTACAGGCATCATTTATACTAAGAGCCTGAACTGTGCCCAACGGGTGGGGCTAAAAATTAAACTAGAGTCACTCAAGCTAAGTTCCATATCCTCAAGCTGAAAAGTCAAGATCTATATCTAAACCAGGAACAATGGTGTTTGCTTGAGTCCCTGTGTTGGGGTAGCTGAGACAAGAAGATGGCTTAAACCTGGGAACCATGATGAGAGCACGCCTCAAAATCAGTTACTTACTTATCCTTCTAAGAAAAGAGGTAACAGCTGGGTGGTGGTGGCCTATGCCACTTGGGAGGCAGAGGCAGGCAAATCTCTGTGAGTTCAAGACCAGCCTGGTCTACAGAGTGAGTTTGAGGACAGGTTCCAAAGCTACAGAGAAACCTTGTCTCAAAAAACAAAACAAAAAACAAAAATAAGAGATAACAGCAAAAAACATAGGTCACTTCCTAGTCCTATAAAAACCCCCTCTTGCTTTGTCACAAAGGAGCAGCTCAGAATAAGTTGTGCAGATAGTTAGGGCTCAGGGAGTAAAAGTGCCTACCACTAAGACTAGCAACTTGAGTTTAATCCCCAGGACTCACATGCTAGTACAATAAGCAGTCTTCTCGGTGTCTTGGTTTCTTCTCTGTCTGGGGTGCAGCACCTCAAAACTACCATCAGAGAGGCAAACAGCAGCCTCTCTCCCCATCTGCCCCAAAGAACTGCCCATTTGACAGTCAAGTATTCCTATGTTCTAGGCTCATGAAGCAAAGCCAATTAAGATCTGTCAACTAGTGTGTAACTTGTCCCTTCTCATAATTCACAAAAGCTGAGGTCAGCAGAACCAGTGCAGTGTCTTCTGGGCATGATGGGACTGCTGTGCTCACGAGCTCACAGCAGCTGCGCTGGCCTGCACAAGATTACACCAGTCAACATTCCAGAATGGAGTGGAGACAGGCAGGTCTCCCATCATCAGCTAAGGAGCTACTGGCAGTTGATGACTGCTGGAGGAGAGAGACTTTTCTTTGATGGTGCAGCTCCTGGTAGGTCGAACAAGCATGCACCCACCCACCCATCTAGCCACACATCTGCAGTCCTCAGTTCATCTGTTCACATCACCAGTGCTGGGATTCCCATTGCACACCATGTGGCTTATCGTGTGGGTGCTGGGGATTGAACTCAAGCTCTCAGCTTGCGCTGTAATCACCTCTGGCAGAGCCATCTCCCAGTCACATAGCTCTTACTTGACTCAATAATGAATAATAGTAAGAATGCCAACTTTTCAAAGAAGTGGAAGTAATGGGGATTTGCAAGTATACAACTGTCATTGGGGCCAAGCAGCTTGCATCCTCCAAGGCACAGCCCCAGTGAGATAAGACCAGAGATTCCAGGAAGGAGTCCTGGAATGCAGAAGAACAGGAGAGACAGTGCACAGAAGTCTGTGAGCCTCTAAAAGAGCCAACTCTGAAGATACCCAGCCCTTAGCCTTGTGACATTGACGTCAGCTCCTGGACCAATTGTGCTCTTAAGGTGTTAAGCCATGGTTGGTGATGGAGGTTTGTGATTCCAGCCTTGGGAAGACTGAGGCAGGAAGGTTCTAGGAGTCTGGGTAACATAGAAAGGTCCTGGTCAAAACATTAAAACACTGGTCAGACAAGATGGCACACATCTTTAATTTCCTTTTGGAAAGCAGAGGCAAGTGAATCTGAGTTTGAAGCCAGCCTGACCCAAGCAGCAACTTCCAGGACAGCCGCGACTGTGTAGAAAGACCGTCTTACATACGCACACACACATCTAGAAATGCTGGACTTGTGACTTTTCTTGCAGCAGAAGCCACACCCATTCACCACCACCCCCGCCAATAGGTGGTGAAGTATGTGTGACTCCATAAGACCAGGTCGTCCATCTCATTCCAAGATGACACTCAAGTGCAAAGGAGCTGGGAAGAATGGACCAGCCCCTATCCCAGAAAACCAATCCTGAGTGGAAATAGCAGCTTTGGAAGCCAGATGTCATGATCCAAGTCTATAAACCAAGCACTCAGGGGGTGCCTCAGCCCCTGCAGAATCCAAGACCAGCCTGCGCTACACAACAAGACCCTATCCCAGAATAAATAAAACAACTAAAGCATGGTGGCTAAATTTGTAACTAAATTGAAAGCTAACCTAAGTCCTGGGCCAGCAAGGTTTACATAGGGAAACTGTCTCAAATAAACAAACAAACAAACAAACAAAACTGGAAAACAGGCCACCTGCTGCTCTTCCAGAGGATCTGGGCCCAAGTTCAGTTCTCAGTAGCCACAATAGCAGGCTCACAACTGTCTATAACTTCAGTTCTAGCTCATGCAACACCCTCTTTGGGCCTCCATTTGAACACACACACACACACACACACACACACACCTACCTTTTCCTCCCTATTTCCCTCTCTGATTGAAAACAAATCTTTAAAGCTGGGCGGTGGTGGCACACACCTTTAAACCCAACACTCTGGGTTCAGAGGCAGGTGGATCCTTGTGAGTTCAAGGCCAGCCTGGCCTACAGTGAGTTCCAGGATAGCCAGGGACACATAGAGAAACCCTGTTTCAAATTAATAAATAAATCCTTAAAACAATAAAACCAACCCAAAACTTTCCGTGGGTGTTGCAGGGAATGGAATTCAAATCCTCATGTCCATGTTAGGCGATTATTCCACCATTTTTGTCATCCTAGCCTAGGTCAGGCAGACTTTACTAACAATAAAAGCCCACAAAGCCAGGCAGAATAGTGCAGTTTATTTTTACAAATAACCTTTATTCCAGCCATCTTTTACGTGCATTGATGTTTTGCCTGTGTGAAGGCACCAGATCCTTTGGAACTGGAGTTACAGACAGTTGTGTCACCTACCTGCCACATGGGTGCTGAGAACTGAACCCAGGTCCTCTGGAAGAGCAGCCAGATATCTTTCCAGCTCTGGTAGTGCATACTTTTAAGACCAGCACTCAGGAGGCAGAGGCAGGCAGATCTCTCTGAGTTTAAAGCCAGCCTGGTCTACACAGTGAGTTCTAGGAAGGTATTTATAGAGAAACCATTTTTTTAAAAAAATCCAAACCCATAATTACCTTGAAAGCATCTGCTGGGAAACAGGCTAAGGAAGCTGTGGGTTGTTTTTGTTTACTCCTGTTCCTGTGTATGGTTTCAGTGTGATGCACGGGAGTGCTGGTGCCCCCCGGAGGCCAGGAGGAGTCAGGTCTCTCAAGCTGGAGTTAAAGATGGTTTTAAGCTTTCTGATGTGGGTGCTGGGAACCAAATTTGGGTCCTCTACTGCAGTTCTCCAGCCCCTGGGAAGGGTATTTTCTATCCTTATGTGGTCTTTTTGCTATTCTCTGTGGGCTACACCAGACCTTCTGGCCTCTAAGAGTCCAGGGAGCCTCCTGTGTCCCATCAAACCCTAGCAGAATTACAGATGTGCACTACTATATTTGGCAAGGTCCTTACTTTTGCTCATTGACACTCTCCCTATGTAAACATGGCTGGCCCAGAACTTAGGTAGCCCAGGTTAGCCTTCAATTTAGAGTTAGATACCATATCGGAGTTGTTTTGTTTGTTCTGGGACTTGTGTAGTGCAGGCTGGCCTTGGATTCTGGACAGTCCTGCCTCGGCCTTGTGAGTGCTTGACTTTAGACTTGGGCCATCTACTTATTTAACTTTTGAGACAGTTTTTATTGCAGCTCAAAGCTGGCCACGAGCCTGCAATTATGCTCAGCTTCTCTAGTCCTGGGATTACACGTATGCTTCACCGTGGGTGGTTCAATAATAGGAGGGTTCATGTGAGTGACAGCATCAGAATTAGACCAGGGATGCTTGTAGTCCCCATACCCACCATGGGTGACACAGAGCAATGCAGTACTCTTGGAAAGGAAACTGCTACAATCGCTCATTCTATTTCTCAACTATCACCACCAATAAACCCACCAAGGATTCCAGGAACCTTTTTTTTTTTTTTTT
>NC_022015.1:37053597-37055846 GCF_000317375.1 Microtus ochrogaster
GGTGTGTGTGTGTGTGTGTGTGTGCCTAAAGCCTCTAGGCCTGTCCTTTCCCTTTGTCCCCTGGGGAAAAGCTACCGCAGTCAGGTCTCCTCAGCCAGAAGAGACAAAGCCCTGCTGACAACACAGAGGGGCAAGAGGATAGAGCCATATCTGGAAGGCAGCAGAGGGGAGGAGCAGCAATGCAGGAACATCCCACAGAGGCACATATGTGTCTTGGCTACCAGCCAAGGCCCTAGATGGAGGACCCTTACAGACTTAGATGGCTTAAGCCCCCATCTCTGTCCAGGGGTTCCCCTGACTGTTCCAGCCCTATGCCACTGCCCACTCTCCACCTTCAGTAGAGCATAAGGCAGACGACGCTTGCTCACCACATTCTTAACTGGCAGTGGAAAATGCTGGGGACTTTATTGAAAAAAGCAATAAATAACACTGTGATAAAAACAGTTCAGAAGTCAACTGCACAGACTTTGTTATATAATTGAGAGGGTCACAAACGATTAACAGAAAAACAGAACAACCAATTGTCCAGATGAATTAAAAGCAGAAAGCAAATATAAAAGCCTCTCCCACATCAGCTACACAATAAATACGCGCTTGTCTGCCTGAGCCCTGTGGCTTAACTCACCAAAGTCAGTGAGGAGGTTGCCAAGACAGTTATGAGTGTACAACTAGGTCCATTCTTAAGACATTTACAAATAAATGTAAAAAGACAGTTTACACAAGAAGAATAAGGCCTTTATTGGAGTTGCAGGCTGCCTGCTCCGCTGAGGTTTCTTGCTTTCACCTGCTCTGCCCCAGTCAGGAAATGAGCACCTGCCCATGGTGATTGGTCCTTGAAGAGAGTGGAGGGAGGCAGCTGCAAGGTTCTCTAGGTTGCTCAGTCCGCAGGTGATGAGTCACCCTGCCCCTGTAGAGTGCTGCTCCTAGCTCAAGGCCCTGCTCAGTCTCTGAAGACAATCAACCCATGTCCAGAGCAGGGCCAGGGATGTGGCCAGGGTTAAGGGCTGTTCACAGAGTCCTGACCATTCGTCCCAAGCCTAATGGAAGCTGAGATTTCTTGTAGAAAAAGTACAATTAAGGTCAGTCATTAAAATACGACAGAAAAAAGTCTGGAAATAAAGTCTGCTTGTTTCAGAATGATTGTTGCAGAGCTGGGTAGAGGAGAATGCACATGGCTTGTATCATGATGACTTTATAAACGTAGCAAAATCCTTTCCTCTGTCGGATTCATCATTAAAAAATTAAACAGGAATAATTACAGTAAATGCATAATTTACAAAAGCCCTATATTTGCTCAGATTTACACACAAGCATTACAGTACATTCATTTAAAAGACTAAAATTAGGTATAAGAACATGAACTGACTCAAAAGGATATTTATAGCCTGGATATACATGAAAGAGTACATAACTATATAAATGATGAAGTGTAAGTTTACATAAATATAAGAAACAGTCAATTCTAAAATATTTTCTCTATGGTATTTGTGATTTTTTTTTTCCAAGTTTAAAAACTCTGTAATAAAATATCTTGGGTCCATACAGCAAGTGCTGCCAGATGGGGCTCCACCAAGCTCTGCCTGTCTCTGCCATGGTGTCGTCATCTGTAGAAGTAGTGCGGGTAAACTGGAAGCAAGCACAGACACTTCCTCTCAGCACACAATGGCAACAAAGGGCCGCCCCACTGCTACCTGTGACCTATGCCCAGTCCCCAAGCATGTGTCTCATGATACTAATTTTAAAAAAAAAAGCCCCCCTCCTTCCAAAAAGCACTCCCAGATCCCAGGAGAATAGCACCCTGGAAAGAGAGGGCTCAGGAGCAAAGAGAGATGAGGGAGACATGGACCTAGGGGACGCCCACCCTTAAAAATGGCTTTGGAGCACTGGACACAGGTGGCCACCACTAAAGCTGAGCTCAGCAATGCAGCTGTATGCTGAATAGCAGCCCTCTAGATTGAGCCATAGTTCACATCATCAGCCACCTGTCGACTAAACAGAACAGCAGATGCCACACATGGGTGCTAATTTGAGCAGCTGAAAGAGTCACACCAGTGTGGAGAACTGTTCTCACTGTTGCCCCCTTCATGACATCAGCCAACACCTAGAGCAAGAGAACTTAAAGTCTGCAGAGCTGGAGAGAGCTCAGCTCTAGGAGATCCTGTTACCCTCTTCTGGATCTGCTGGAGAGAGCTCAGCTCTAGGGGATCCTGTTACCCTCTTCTGGATCTGCTGGAGAGAGCTCAGCTCTA
>NC_022015.1:37056261-37063188 GCF_000317375.1 Microtus ochrogaster
AGAGAGAGAGAGAGACAGAGAGCGAAAGCTGTTTCACTTTATGTGGCTACTGTCCACCACAGCATTTGTGTGGTGCCAAGCGCCAGGAGCTGTGTTCTTTCAGTTCCCAAATAACTGCAGTTGGCTCTCCTAGTCCAAAGCTGCCAAAGCCAGGTAGACACGAAGTACTCCACTGTACTGTACTGTACTGTACTGTACTGTACGGGGACACCTGGGAGCAGCTCTCTACTCACCAGCAGGAGGCTCTAGCAGGAGTAAGTCCTGACTGTGGCAGAGTCCAGCCTCTGTGCTCCGGACACACTACCTGTCTCCACAGGCAAGGGAGGAAGCGTGCAAACACAGCGTGCAGTTAGTGTTAAACATCACACAAGGGGACAAAAAAGACATTACACACCTGACAAGACTTCCCAAGTGATAGGAAGACAGTCTGCTCTGGGGAAGGAGCCAGTCAAGAATACCAGGGTGGCCCAGAAGCTCCCTCTGAAGGCCCAGGAACTGGTGGCTAACTCAGAAACAGCAACGGGCAAGCAACACAAACACAACTTAGGGTGTCCATGTACATGAGTGACAATTACAAAAGAGGCTACCATGTTTCTCTTGAGATTGTACTACAGGTCTTCTGCCCGAATACTGTACTTCCAAGAACACAGAGGTAGGAAGGGCTGAGGCTACACTCGTAAGGCAAAGGGCTCCATGAAAGAGCAGGATGGCCAGGACAGCAGTTTCTCTTAGGACACCAATGGCCAGACTCAGTTTCCATCAGAAACCGCTGAACTGCTGGCTACCATTTAATAAAAAGCCCGGATGGCTTATGAGATAGGATGGGTCTATGCACAAAGAGCTGGCTATTCTCATAGCCACACTCTAGGAGCCACTGCAGATGGCTCAAGTGGAAGGTTTGCCTGCCATGTACACCGTGTCTCACCTTTCCTCCTTAGAAGCCCTCAGCACAGCTGGTGCTCAGCAGATGCCCTCTCACAAGTGAGAGTAGGGAAAGCCACGCCCACACCCTAGACTCCTACTCCTCTTTCCAGGCTGCTTTCTCTCTAAGCTCCTATTCTTAGAGCATGAGTGCTTGACCAAGAGGTATGGTTCAGAACAAGGAAAACCTGTATACAACCATTTAGTCTCAGGCTGGCAAACCAGGCTCACACTGGCTCTCAAGAAATTGCTGTGAGCAGAAAAAACTTGACCCTCCCCTGGAAGCACAATACTGAACCACAGCCAAACTAGCCAGAGCTTTCTACATCATGCACTTTCCAGCCAGCCTAGTGAAGCGTAGCTCATGTGCCCGTCTCTGGTTTGTGCAATCAGAACAAAAATCCCAGTAGACCAGCAACTAACCCACCACCTGCATCAGCAAGAAGCTGTCTGCCTGCTAGGGCTCAGGTTTAGCTGCTTCAAGAACATGGCTGTCCATTATCAAAACTTCCTCAGGAACACATAGCTCAGCCAGAAGGCTGCTCAAGAACACACCTGCTCAAGGTCATGTGCCTCCTAGCAGCAAGGTCAAACCTCATCTGACTTCTGTCACATGTCAGAAGCTTTGGGTTGTCCACCATTTCTGACTGAACACCAGTAGGCCCACCTAGCTCCAAACTGTCTTCTCTGTCCTATAACAGGGATATATGTGACTGACAAATAGCAGAAAGGGAGGGAAACTGTATTATTTACAATTTACTTGGCCAGGTGTTGTGGCTTATGCTTATGATTCCATGATTCACGAAGTTAAGCGGGAGGCTTACTGTGATCTGAAGACAACCTAGGCTACTAAAGACAGAGCCTGTCTCAGGCTCTGTGGTTTCAGCACTGTGACTACAGCAAGTGCACCTGTGCTGCCTGTCGAGTCTGATCTCACAGTATGGGCTCTACCCCGGCCCCAAAACAGACAGTACTAAGCCTTATGGAAAACAGCCTAAGATTCAATCAGATGAGGATTTATTTATCTTAGTTTCTGTTACTTTGGTTAATCTTGAGGAACCAATGTTAGGGTTAGCTGAACAACAAATACACCTGAGCATGCAGCGTCACTCCAATGCCCCAGGTGCAGCCAGGGCTCACACTCTCCACACGTGGTGGTTGCAGGGCCTACCACATACCGTCCATTTGAACCTTCTTTGGCTGCATAGAGGGAGATGACATAGAGGAGGTGACCCGGAAGTTGGCAGGCAATGTCTCTGCAGAGCCAGAGGCCAGGCCACGAATGTCCTTTGGTCGGAACTTCTTCCTCCATGAAGGTGCTCTCCTGAAGCTTTTGTCATCGTCCTGGCAAACCAAGGAGACATATGCCAACTAACAATAAAAGTGGCACCCAGCCAGACCTGTGCTCTTCAGAGTCTGCTGGATCACGGGGCTCTGGCTTATGTGTAGCTAACCTTCATGTTGACAGCACAACTGCCTGCCTAGTTCCAGATCTGCAGCAGAAAAGGACTGTGGAGATGCTCCTCTGGCCACAGTTGGAGAACTGAGGCCAGTCCTGGGCTGTGGCCCTTCTCACCCCACACTTGTCACACAAAAACCACCTCACAAACGGGATACACAGACTACAGACTACAACATGGCCAACAAGGCCTCTTCAAAATAGCTTCTGTTCTCTTTATCAAATTAGAGATTCTTTTTCAAGGTTCAATGACAATCCTTACAATGTGATGTCATGGGTTTCAAGAGGAAAAAAATAACAGTTTTGAGCAAACACATTTCTGAGACACATCTTTCCTCAAAGCACAGAGGCTCTGGGCTGAGGCAGAATGACCAGTTCTTCCCAGAACACAAGATAGACACTGTCTTGAGGCTTCGTCCAGTTTTATGACTTGACAACCATTTGTGAGACATCAAAAACCAACAACAAGCCAGGCATATTGGGTATACATGCGACCCCAGCTCTTAGAAAGCTAAGGCACAATGCTCCAAGTTCAAGGCCACCTTGAACTACAAGGCAAGATTCTTTCTCAAAACAAACAAAACCGTAAAAAAGAAAAAAAGTTTTATTAAAACTATTCTGGCTGGGTGGTGGTGGTGCAAGCCTTTAATTCTAACACTCTGGAGGCAGAGGTAGGCAAGATCTCCACAAGTTTGAGGATATTGAGGGTTACACAGAAAAACCCTGTCTTGAAAAACTAAAAAAACAAAACAAAAAAATCCATTCTTTTCTGGGTTGGGCATGCCCAATGGTAGACAGTGTCAATGCACTTAGCTCTCTCAAGAGTGTGTGTGTGTGTGTGTGTGTGTGTGTATTCCCCCCCCCAAATATGGGTCCACACTCCTTAAGCAGCTTTTCCACATGGTTCTAAATATGATGATGAAACGGGGCGCACTCCATGCACACGAGGGTTGGGGTTTGGTGTTAGATGGCCAGAAAACAAAGTAGAAAATAAAAACATCAGATTGAGTACTCACCTCATCAAACCTCCGATCAGTCCCTGTGACCAAAAGGTTGTTAAACTCTCTTTCCAAGACAGCTCGAGCCTGAAACAATGAAAGAGCCAACAAAGCCTTCATCAATTACTAGGAAGCACGCTGGCATATTCCACTGCTGGGGACATTCTGACACACAATTGCATCTAATCTGTGGGCAGACTGGAGGGGAAGTCATTGGAAGTTGTAGGCAGAGGCTGCTCATTCGTTCCTGGCCACCCAGACCCAAAATAATTAC
The DNA here is from genome assembly GCF_000317375.1 of Microtus ochrogaster. Taxonomy (NCBI): domain Eukaryota; kingdom Metazoa; phylum Chordata; class Mammalia; order Rodentia; family Cricetidae; genus Microtus; species Microtus ochrogaster. The sequence goes on from NC_022015.1 coordinate 37,059,914, forward strand.
ACAGAAAACATTAATTGCAATAATGCTTGGCCAATAGCTTAAGCCTATTTCTACCTAGCTCTTACATCTTAAATTAGCCCATTTTTATTATTTTACATTTTACCACAAGGCTCGTGGTTTACTGGTACCAGTGCATGGGCATGGCAGCTACATGGCATCTCTTTGACTTCACCTACTCTCTCCTCCTCTATCTGGATAAATACTTTGCATTGGTATGGATCTTGGTTTACTGATACAAATTTAAGGCATATATATATATATTTCTGCTCTTAATTAAGGTATTGTTTGTGCAGCTCATTTAAAACGCAATGTATAATTAAAAATTATAGGTTAATAGATAATCATCTATAATAGTCAAGTTTGTAGTCATGTTAAGTCTTCTAGATAGATATATAGAGATATATTTCAATTAGGTATTCTTCAAACCTTTCAGAATATGGCATTTAAAATGTTTAAAAAACTTGGGATTTTTCAGGACAATAAGGCACAGTTGCTCTTGATAGCACCAATCTATTTCAAGAGGAGGATAGACATCAAAGAGGCTCCTTATGGAGTTTGCTAGCCATTTGGGCAAAAAAGTGCTCTGGCCTGGACTTCTTGATGTTATGCTGTATGAACTGGACATGCAGGACCCACCAAAAAAAAAAAAAAGACTGCTAAAATTGCCTAAAAAAAGTGAGACTGTCCTTCAGGGTTCTTGCTTCAAGAAAAGGATCTGCCAGATATTCTATGGGACAGACACAAAATTAACTGACAAGGAGCAAAACAGTCTTTCAAATTTCCTACTTCATGGAAAAATCTGGCGGATACTATGGGCCTGTAGGCTGAAGATGGATGCCCCAATGTTACAAAAGAACTTTAGGTGACTGTCCAGGTGGTGAAATGTCTCTGTCAATTCTAGAGTTTTTAAAGCTGCTTACAAGCCAGGCGGTGGTGGCACACACCTTTAATCCCAGCACTTGGGAGGCAGAGGTAGGCGGATCTCTTTGAGTTCGAGGCCAGCCTGGTCTACAAGAGCCAGTTCCAGGACAGCCGCAAAGCTACAGAGAAACCCTGTCTCAAAAAACAAAAAAAAAAAAAAAAGATAAAGTTGTTTACAATGCTCTTCTTGTTAACTTACATAATATATCCATCTGGGGTCTTTGAAGAGTTAAAAATAGTTATACTTTTCCTTAGTTATGATAAAAGATAGATTAAATATAAAACTTTAAACTCACAAAGATAGGACAGATGATTATTTTCCTTAATTTGCCAAATGTAAGTGGACTAAATATTATAACTATAATTCTTACCTGATTGCTGTTTTGTTTTATGTAATCTATGTTCAAGTTAAAACCTTCCTTTTTAGTTAGGCAGAAAAGGAGAGGCAATGTGGGATTCCCCTCTCTATGTTGTAAATACCATTGGTAAGATAGGGTAAGGCGGGAATTCCAAGCAGACAGAGGAGAAAGTAAGTGGAATCAAAGACATGTCATGTAGCTGCCAGAGGAGAGAGATGCCTGGGCGCCAGGACAATTAAAATATAAAATAATAGAAATGAGTTAATTTAAGATGTAAGAGTTAGCTAGAAATATACTTAAGCTATTGGCCACACAGTATTATAATTAATATGTCTTCTGCATGATTATTTCGGGTCTGGGTGGTCAGAAAACGAACGAGCAGCCTCTGCTAACAGTAAGTGCTATGCTGATGGCTAGGAGTAGGCGCCAAAGTTGGTGTTGTGTGGAGGAACAGAAATTCCACGTTTTCAAATTTGGTCATGAAGCAAAGAGAATTACATAAAACAACTACCACAGAAGTAAAAATAATAAAGCTTTCATGTGGTACGCTTAAAAAAATTAAAAAAAAAACAAAAAGTAAATACATGTGTGTGAGCCCCACTCTTATGAATGGCAGCTCTCCTCATTTTACTCCAAAATCCCTCAGGCTTGAAACAGAAACCATGCAGATGAGAGTAGAAGGCTAAGCTAAGCCTCTGTTGACTCTGGACATTCCCTAACAAGCTATAAAAATCCCTTCACTATCCATCCAATGTTAGGCTTTCCCTGAACTCAAGGAGACAAGTGAGCATGTGCAAACACGGCTTCTGGAACATTGTGGCAGGGTACAGGCCTGACAGCTCTAGGGTCACCTGCGTATTCTGCGTTGGAATCTGTAACAACAGTGCCAGGGCACCAAAATCGAAAGTCTCATCCAGGGCTAGAAGTGCTCCGTGAACACCGCTCTCGATCAGATTGTTGGCATACTCTTTAAGGCCAATCGACAGGATCCAGCGAATCACCCGGTCATTGCTCCAAACAAGAACATCTGCAAGAGAATAAAGCAAGTGTATGATAGCCTCGGAATACTATGCTTACCACACCCTGCAGCACAGGAGAAAGGTTCCTGCTACAAATCCTGACCTTGTGCTCCTGAAACAGACCCAAGTCAGATCGAGCATCACAGACACCACAGCTCTCACAAAGGAATCCTATCCACATCACCCTAAGAACCCACCGGAGGAACTGCTCCAGGGAAGCCAGGAAAAGGACAGACAGATCTCACTGCACTTCCAGGAACAGAATAAGATGACAGCCTACAAACCCAAGTACCAAAGCAGATTTTTCCCTAATTAAGAAAATGCCCTTCAGGTTTGCCAACAGCTGGATCTTACGGAAACATTTTCTCAATTGAGGATCCCTTCTCTCCAGTGCCTCTAGATTGTGTCAAGATGACAGAACTAGCCAGCATATGATACAAATATCTTCAATGTTTTTCCCAAAATTTCTTAAGACAGAGTCTCACTATGATGCCTCAGTTGGCTTTGAACTAACTTGGTCCTTATGTCTTAGCTTCCTGAATGTTAGGGGGTCACAAATATAATCACCAAGCCTCGTACTCATCACAGAGAAACTGAAAGACATTATCCAGCACAGAAGCGCTGGAGGTCACACTTTGTGATAAGTACAGTACTCCACTAGTAATAATGGAGACCTAAAAATAGACAGTCTAAAAATATGCCCAAGCATTTCCAAAGACAGTTCCTGTCAAGTGTAGAAAGACAGAGGACCACTGAAAACAGTGCAGCAGACTTGACATTTTATCCCTAGGTGCTGCTCTGGAAAAAAAGAGGTCAATCCCAGGATTTATGGTAAGTCGTCTGAACAAACTACCCTTCAAATGTGCCATCTCAGACAGTTTGCTCCTGTTTTTCTCTTTATTTTAAACATGCCATAGTTCAAGTACAGGCCCTCTAACATGTGAGACACTAGGGAAAGGCTATACACTGAGCTATA
>NC_022015.1:37063779-37126207 GCF_000317375.1 Microtus ochrogaster
ATACACTGAGCTATACCCCATATACTCACATGTGCACTCACACAGGCTCACAAGCACCATGCTCTCTCCCACACATCTTTACCTCTAGTTTTGTTGTTTTGTTTTTGCATATTTTTTCCTATTAAAAACAGTGTTTCTGGGACTGTAGTAAACAGCAAAGAGAGTAGAGACAGAGACTAGAAGAGTATCTAGTGCTCACTCAGCTCAATACCAACATTAGGATCACCAATAACCTCCTGACTTCTGAGACTTTCTCCTCAAGCCAGTAACTGGATCACTGGGGCTGCAGCAGGAAAGAAGGCCCTAGAGGAGAGCAGCCACCCTACAGTCCCTATTCTTGCAGGACTGTTCCTGGATGTACTCCCTCCCTCACCCGTGTTGCTGTCCTCAAGGGCTGACTGAGGGCAGTCTTAGGGCCTCCTGCCTTTCCTATAGAGTCAAGACCCTTGAATACCCCACAGCCCTGCATTTCACACTTATTCCAGTGACTATGCAGCAGACTCAGCTCTATTCTGCATTTCTAAGTGTCAACACAGGACACATATGACCAAAGGAAAACTCTAAGGTCATGGGAAAAATACCAGGACTGCAGACTGTGTACTGGCAAGCTCTAGATCATTCCTTTTCCTCCCTTCTCACATTAGGCCAGTGCCTCCCCTAAAGCCTCCCAGGAATCCTCTTGGTGCTACCTGGCAGATGCTCCACCCCACTGAGGCTGGAGCACTGCCTGCAGAAGCCAGACGACTGCCCAGACAGGAGCTCACCTCTTGTCTCATTCTGACTCTCTTCTCTTTTTCTTTCCAGTTCTTTTCGGTCATAATTCAACCTTCTCAGGCACATAATTCCACACTGGAAACTGTTTCTATTTACAGAGACACAAAAAGGTTATGCAGAGCTGACGAAAGGGCAGGCCTAGGGCCAGAGAGAAGGTGTAGCAAGCTCCCACTTGCCTGTGGAAGCTGTCGACCATCTTCAGCTGCCCTCGCAGGTCTTTCTTGGTCAGGTGGTCCAGCATCCGGGCATCTACAAGGCACTCCATAAAGTAGCTGCGGTACTGCGGCAGGCCTAGGCTGGGTAGCCACTCGTTGCCAATCCACTCGTGGTTCATGTCCCCATATGCTAGCGTCTGCTTTTAGCAAGTTGGTGGTGTTAGTTATGGATTTTGAATCTGTGAAGACTAAACTAACAACAATACTAGTCTTGGTAACGCCTAGGTGATCGATCTCCCCTCCCCACTGTTTACGCTCTAGTGAGACTGCATACAAAAAGGACTCACTGCTGAGATAACCTATCTGTTAACAAGCCACAAAGAAACCACAGTCAACTGTAGAGCCCCTTCCGAACCAGCTGTTAACACAGCAACTGAGAATGACCACGACTCATGAACAAGTTTGAAGGACTTGACTCATTAAAATTCTCTCTGGCTGTTCTGACTTTGGTCTTAACACTTTTTCCTAAATAAATGTTTATTTTAAAAAAATCAGCAAAAGTTTATCAGAAAAAAATGTTTTTAAAGAGACAAACTAACAGGATTAAATGAAGAAAAGAACAAATATAAAATTATAAATAAGACTTAAACACTCCTTCCAAACAAAAACAGACAGGGGGGTGTGCTACAAACTATAGGAAAGCAGATTTTCCTTGAAAAGACCCCGCAGCACAATGCAGACTGAAGCAGCAGTATCAGTCAACTTGACTTGCTTATGTTTTCCAGAATCCTCCACCTGATACTAGAATACATCCCTTCTTTTCCATGAGAGGATACTACCTAGGATAAGATACAGCCCTCACATTCTATCCCACCAGACCACGTGGTCCTGGGAAGCCATCATTCTAAAATACAAGTCAACTTTCCAGGCTGAAGTGATGCTCCTGTTCAGCCTCCTAAGTAGTGGGCAACAGATGCACAGGCCCATCACCTCATTCAGAATGTGTCTGGCTTGGTGTGGTGCTGAGACTGAACCAGGACTCACGTACATTAAGCACAGCTCCACCACAGAACAACATCCCAGCTCAATATGCTTTGAAGTTAAATCATACAGTATTTTCTGCCTCAGAAGAAAATGAATTAGAATCTATAATTCCAGTACTTACGAGGCAGGAGGACAGTCACAAGTTGGAGGTCAGTCTGGGCTACAGAGCAAGACCCAACTGTAAGGTTAAGTGGGAAGGAGGGGGAGAGAGGGAAACCAGCAATTAGCCAAATATGGGAGCACACGCCCATAGCTTCACCTACTCACCAGGCCAATATGGGATGAAGGCTGTTTGAAGTTGAGAGTTAGAAAACAGCCTGGGCAACACAGCAAGATTTTGTCTCAGAGGGATAACTAGTAGTGGCTAAAACATCTAAATACCTTCCAAATACTTGCAATTAACATACTTTCAAAGCAACAGTGCAGGAGTCTATAATACCAGCAAGCCATCCATAACAAACTAAAATAAGACTAGACATGAAGAAGCTTATTGTTACAGAACATAAGCTGGATCAACATTTGGGGAAAAGAAAGGAGAAATTTTGTCTATCAAGAAATTGAAAAAGCCTAATACTACAGAGGATACAGAAACACGTGAAAGGCTTCCGGCTTCACTGTGGGGCATTCAACACTCTGGGAGTGGAGTGAATTTGCCTCCCCACAGCAGAGCACCCAAGAAGAAGAAGAACTGAATGCTTGTCCACAAAGAAGTGATGTCTCCATCTACACTAACGACAGCATTGGGTCACCGCACAAGGCAAGAAGACACACAAAGCATGTGAGCAGGGAAGGAAGACAGTTGGTCCTTTCATTCACAGAGGACAGGACCAACTGAGACAGGAAGTCACAGCGCTAAAACACAGATTGTGCTGGGCAGCAAGAACAGGGACCCGTTCCAGACTAACAACCATCTGGAAACCCTGGTTAAAACATCATTTCTAATGCCATTAAACCCCATAAAAAGCAAAGTTGGCTAAGCAGGTCTGTGCCATGGAATGAATGCACTGCAAGCATAGAGAGCAGGTGACTTGATACTGGGAAATGAAGGCAGCCTCCCTCTGCCTGGTCACCTGCTCCAGCCACAACAGAATGAGTCAGATCCAATATGAACACTACAGCTCTACTAGAAGAAGTCTATCACTGTCCCTAAGTACTCTGGGCCATCACGAGATCCCACTGTGCATTAGCATAGGGATCCTGCTGGCTCTGCTTCCTTTGACAGGCAGAATGAGGAAAAACCTTTAAAGAAAGGGCCAAATGAGACAGCATCATCCTATCTCTGAGTGTTTCCCAGGTACGCCAATCACTCCTTTGTGGTGGTAGCTGCAGTGAAGGCTCAGTTCATCTCTACTCCAAGGATGCTGATACAATCCAGGAAAGGGAACACAAAGAACCAGATGGTCTTGGAGAGAGGAGAACCCTGTACAGTGGTGACACAACCTAGACTCAAGCTCAAAGAAAAACTTAGGCTATAAAGAAGCAGGGTCATGGCCACACTGCTTGCTGGTGGCTCTGCAGTGCCCACAGCTGACTATCCTGGGGGCTGGGGGTGCAGGCTGACACCTCTGCCCTGACAGTTCAGCTGGGAAGAGTGTTGTGAGGGAGTGAGGTGAGCCCCCCCCCCCACCTTCACACTACACTGAAAGCATGCTGCTCACAGGCAGCTGTGCACTCAAAGAACTGGAATCACTCTGCCTGGAGATGTGAGGTGCACTGTAATCATCAGAAACCACCCTGTTGACCACATTGACTGTCCATCCTGTAAGGAGCAGATAGCCAGACTGAATAGTGAATAAGTTGATTGCTGAGGTAAGGCAGAGCCCACAGTAAGACCAGACCAGAGTCCACGTTCTTTCCCCTGAATCACTGGCAACACTTTGATATAGAGGGAGGCCACTGCCTTGTATTTGAGAAAACTGTGTCCAAGTACACAGTTCAGTCTCAGCAATGAATGCTGCTAGGAACCAAAGAAAGCACAACTCTCATTCACCCAAGTGGAGACAGCAAAGCACTCAGGAAGAGCTCCTTGGGTGTTGAAGAACCAGGGGACTGAGAACATGTACACAAGAAGGCAGCTCAGTGGGTAAAGGCCACCAAGCTTAAGAACAGAGCACACATTAGGGAATGAGAAAACTGACTTCCCCTAGTTGTTCTCTGACCTTGCTATGGCACATGCACACAGACACATTGACAAACACAAATAAATAAATGTAACAAAAGCTTCAGCAAGAAAATGGAAACACCCATTGAGACAAGAAGCAGCCTCACTTCTGAGAATTCCCCTAGTAAGATCTTTAAATGCACACAGCCTTAGGGCAGCAGTCAGTAGAACATCACATAGGAAAAGGTATCATGTCTCTCAGGTTTGCAAATTATTTCACAATTTTTCTACCAGTGGATCTTGAAACTAAACTGACTCCAGCAGGGAGCTATGTGTGAGGGACCCCATATTAACAGAAGCCTGTGCTCATGCAGAACTGCTGCCAGGGCTCCTGCGAGAATGTTCAAAGTTGTCCATGAGGCGCTGGCAAGCCTGCTCTGGGCTTGTCTAAGGCTTTCAAATCATTAACCACACAGAACAGACTGGGATGCTAGGAACACCCAGAAAGACAAGTCACACATGTCCCCACCACAGACACTTTCTCAGTTGCCACACAGTGAAGGGAGGTAGAGAAAGACGCCAACCTGAGCCCAGCTTCCCTCCTCGTCTTCCTGATGTTACATGGTTAGGAATGCAAAAGAACAAACTGTTAGTGTTTGTAAACTATGGTAAGGTAAGCAAGCAAACAGGGACAGCTGGATGTGTGAGCATGCTGGGTCACAGCAGCATGCAGTCTATGCAGCACCAGCAGCTTGGGGTTTTCATGCAAGGAACACACCCTTTCCATGCTAGCATATCAGTCAGAGAGAAAAGTTCCACTGTCACAGAGGGGTACTAAACTGAGCTCTTTCCCCAGGGTGAATCAACTCTATTTAAATAAGCATATTAAATAAGCATATCTGCAGCCTTAAGATCCTGGAAAAAAAAAACAACTAAAATAAAAACAAACTCTAGTTTGCACACATAGCTGATGACCAAAAGGGATACATCCATTCCCAAGGGAAAGTCCAAAGCCCAAGCTGGTCTAACACACCACGTGCCCTGCAAACGCAGGCTGCAGTGACTAACCGTTTGCGGCGTGGCTGTGAGTGTTTCCATCTCTTCATGTGTCAACCAGACATTTCCCGTGGTCTAAGGTACCCCGTGTACCAGCCACATTCCAGGCCAGGGAAGCATGACAGGAGGAGAGGGCACACACATAAACTTCAGGCACAGGAGCCTGAGGCAAAGGCCACTCTTCACAGAAGATGACAAAAAAGCTACAATAACCCAGCCCTCCGGCCAGCAGCTGTCAACAGAGAGGTGCTCACAGCTTCCAGAGCTGCGTTTCTGTACCCACCCCTGAGGTATGTAAATAAAGAAAGCTCATTTTAGACTTGTAGAAATATTTGTTCTCTCAGATCTCCACACTCACTATCACAGCTGGACTGGAGATAGGGCTGAGTGGCAGAGCTGCCTAGCAAGTGCAAGGCCTTGGATGTGATCTCTAGCACGTCCAAAGGGAGCACTTTCCACAAGCAGCCTCATTTCAACAGCAGCAGGAGGCCCCTCTTCCAACTGGCAGGTACACCAGGTGACCAGGCAGAAAGGCCAAAATTAACCACACTGTGTCCCCACTAGATCCCTGTCAGAGCCAGATAAGGGACCCGTCTGCTTTAATGTAAGTAAGCTCCAGAGAGGAATCTCTGCCTATGCCTGACAGTGTGGCGGGAATACTTTCAAGCTAGCTGAAATGGTGGGAGCTCCCTGTAAGAGCACAGTTGAAGACTTTGGAGGGGCCACAATGAACATGCCTTTATGACATGAAATACCAGGGAACAGAAGGGACTGTGGCAACAAAAGCCATTCTGGGGGAAGAGCTCTGAGCTATAACTGAAGACAGAAGCCCAGTGCTCATTCCACAGAGAACAGAAAAACCTCAACACTTTAACTTTGAGCCCAGGGTCAGGCCTTGGGCTATTGCAGAAAGTGTCTCAAAGGTACTCCTTGAGTTTCTCCAGAGCCACCCAAGCTAAGTCGGGAGGGAGTATGGCCATTATCTGCTTTCCTTTTTGGTTTTTGTAAGGAAAAAACACTGTCCAGTGAGAAGAAAGAGTGAATTCTCTAGTGACCAGGATGCTGGGTAGCAGCAGCTTTTCTTCACTAGTGTCATCATCAGCATTCAATAGGTGCCACCAAGATGCTCTGCAGAGCTAGCACTCCACAGAAAATGCAAGCAGCTCACACACTGCCTCCAAACCATGCCAGGGCAGAGTTCATGGGAAGGAGGAGAGGGGCTGGATTTTAATTCAGCAACAGTCTGTTTTCTCTTGGTCTACTTTCCAGCACACCTGTGCCCCATCAAAAGGCAGGGAAGGAGCTGCCCTTCCTGTCCACACCCTACCTAGAGGCAGCTGCAGATGAAGAGGGTACAGTCCCACCTCTCTGACAGATGATGCAGACGCCAAGGCCAGCAACTGCCCTAGGGAGTCAGAGACCCTTGATCCCTACAGTTGCACTGTGAAGAAGTCACAGGCATTGGACTGTGTGAGCTGCTCAGCAAGTAGCACATTTGTGTGGGAATGCAAACGCCAGTTCTGTGTGGTCAGGGGTCATCAGACATCAAAGTCAAAAGGCAGGAAGTGCTAGTATAGAGTAAGAACTTCCTTAGCTCCTGCCCAGAAGCCCTCAGGATGATGGGCACAATAAATGCAAGGGAGGTTTATAGGAATGAATTTCCACCTTTAAATCTCTTGCTTTTTGAAGTTTTTCTAGACAAACTTTCATTTTTAACTTGATATGCTGTTGCCCCTGCTGGACTCAAAGCTCCGATCTTCAGACTCCCATGTAGCTGAGATCACAGAGGGTTTCACACTCAGCTTCAGACAAGCTTTCATGAAAGCCTTTGTCCAATGCTGAGGAGGAACCCAGGACCTTTCACATGCTAGGTAAGTACTCTACACAGAGCTATGCCCTAGCCCAAAATTCTTGCTGTTCTTGGGTCATCCAATTCACATACGCAATAGTTTTTATGGCATATGCAGCTGCGTTTTAAATGAAAACTGCTAGGGTTGCAAAGACCCAAGAAAGCAGGATGACTGATCCATAGCCTTGCAGGAAGCAGTCCTTCCTCCCAGAGCATAAGAACATGCGAACTTACCGTCCTGGATGTGGGTGGGGCAGAAGGGCTGGTTAGTGACATAATCTCCTGGATGGCCAGCCGCAACTTCAGCCTGTGCAGAGGGTTGCTGATGCCTATCTCCCGCTGGATCTCGGTGTCTGACAGGGCTGACATGATGGCACCACTCTTGACGTTTGCTCGACAAGCAGCCACATACCAGGCAGGCATCCCAACCCAGAGCTAGACACAGGAACAAGAAAGTCAGACCATTAGGCAAGTGTGAGATACCACAGTGAGTTCCCATAAAGCAGCATGTGAAGAGAACATACCTCGAGCCATACCACCACCGTGGGCCCATCCCACTGTGCGAAAGGCAAACCCTGCCTGCGGGCCTCTTCCAGCAGCTCGTGCCTATGAGGGAAACACATTCAGAACAACCAGTTAAGTAGGCATCTTTGACAGGCTTCCAAAGCACAACAGGTACTTACCTACTTCCCTTGAGCTTCCCATTCACTGGCACCACCCACAGCACACTAGCTTATGTTTACTACAGGGTACCTGCATGATCCCACAGAATCCCACCTCTTCTGAAAGAATGACCACCAGCTTGACGAGCACCCGGTACTTCCTGTACCTAAATTCATATGGTGTGAGGGTAAAAGCTAGGTGTCACACCCTTTTTTACACTGTCCAGAAAGAGAGTACATGAAAGTTGACAGATGGATACCTAGTGCTGAGACCTTAAACATGTAAGAATGGTTCAAAAAATCAGATGTTGTAGCACACACTTTTAATCCCAGCACTCAGGAGGAAGAGACAGGTGGATGGATCTCTGTGAACTCAAGGTCAGTCTAGTTTAAACAGTGAATTCCCAGACATCCTGAACTACATAGTGAGACCCTGTCTCGGAAAACACACACATGCACACACATAAAAACAAAAAAAAACCCATGGGTTCTAGCCCCACACATAGGTTCTTTCTTACAAATTAATTTCTCCATGTTTGCATGTGTGGCAGCCAAAGATTTCAGAATCTTTTATTTTTATTCATTTATTTATTATGTATACAATATTCTGTCTGTGTGTATGTCTGCAGGCCAGAAGAGAATCTTTTATTTTTAAAGAAAACTATTTTGTGTGATACCCAGCTCTGTAAAGCCAAAATCAAACCTCCAAATCCTGGCTCTGCAATAACTGCCCAGATCAGGGCTTTTTCTCCAGTCACAATGTCATAGACAGCTTCAGGCTTGGTTTCTTCAGTTATCCTTGGCTTCTACAGTCAATGGCTGTCTTTCATCACTGGCTAGCAGCATATCTCCAGGGCAGCAGCACTATTTGGTGTCTTAGGCAGTCAAAATAGCACTTCCCATTTGAGGAATGGGGCTACTCATAAACTAGAAAAGAGATAGCCAAGTGTGCTCATGTGGAGCTGAGGGAGTGAGGGTCTGCAGGATGGATACCAGTCCTGGCTACAGGGAGGGAGCTGAAGTCTTGGGCCACCAACTAGTGACAGGAGGGGAGGGACGGACACACACGGACGGACACACACACACACATACACACACCACTTTCTGCTTCCTCCAGACAAATTCTCAAATTCTCCTTCCGCTCCTCCTTCAGCCAATAGCCTTAAAGATACCAGCCCACTTGGGCGTGGTCTCTTTTGCTTTAAAAGTAGTCCTGCCCCTTCTCTCCCTCTCTCTCTCCCTCTCCCTCACTTGCTCGCAGCTCTGCTTCCAACTACTAGACTCTGTTCCTGTTTGCTCAGAGGGCTGTTGTCTAGGACAGTGATCTGTAAGTTTTCCCTTAAATAAATAACCCTTTTATTAATCATAATTCCAAACTGGTGTGGGATTGTTTTGTGACTTCCATCTACAGACAGGTGGTATCACTTAACAGAACAAACAGGTGAAGAAGCCACAGGAAGCAGCACTGTCCCTCTTTGTAGTCCAACCCCTAATAAAAGTGAAAACTCGGAGGACACCAGGGAGTGCCCTTCCTGTGTATGTGGCCTGGTCATCAGGTTTCTACGCTAAAGTCACAATGAATGGACTAAGTCTTCTCCAACTGGGTACTCTGCTAGGACTTCTGTTATGCTGTAGTAATAGATCATGCAGAACAGGCAGATAAGCAAGCACACTGCAGCCCTGAGTAGCTACCTGGAGTCTGCAGCCCCCTGTGATGCCCTGAACTTCCTCCTAGCACTGGAAACAGCCTTTGTTGGTCCTTAGAGCACAGGCCACTGGCAGCAGCACGGAACAGTGTAGAGGTCATAGGGCACGAATTAGGAACCAGTTAGGGGACCTCAAGGACAATCAATCATAGGTAGCAGGACCTGGAAAGGTGGCTATCACTGGCTTCCCTCTGCCTACTGAGCCTTCCCTACCAGGCAGTTTGTAATTATATAGCCAAATACAGCTATGACAAGGCCAGCACATCTCTCACCAATCATGTGTCATGGGACAGAAAGAACATCCATGACTACAGACACCCAAGTCTAGGTGACTCAACCATGAGATGCCTCCCTCCTCTCCACTTCACCTGGGAATGGGGCTGACCCCTTGACCCTCACAATACCCTCCCAACTCAGTCAGTTTTCCCATGTGGGACTTCTGCAGACTTACCCAACTACCAGTAGTCACTTTCTAGCTACAGAGCCACTTGGCCTTTCTGTTCCATGTAACTATCAAAGTAAATGTGGTAAGACGGTGTGACTGCCACGCTTATAATCTCAACACTTGGGAGGCTGAGGCAGGATCGTCACTAGTTAGAAGCCAGTCTGAGCTACACAAGACCCTGTCACACAAAGGAGAGAGGGGGCATTTAATGTCACCAACATTTATTTTCCTGCTAGTCAGTTTTCCAGGTAATAAAAACTCTTTAGCCACTGGTCCCAAAGCTTAAAACACAGTGAATAAAGTAACAAAATTCTTTAAAAAAATTTCTGGGTATGTGGGTATAGTGTATGTACTCACTTTGTAGACCAGGCTGGCCTAAAACTAGGGAATTCACCTGCTTTTGCCTCCCTAGTGCCAGGGTTAAAGGCATGTACAATGCTGCTCAACCTTGTTTTGAGACAGTTCTCTTAGTAAACCTAAAGCTCACTCACTGGCTAGACCGACTGGTCTCTGAGCCCCCAGCACTAAGTTCCAGGTGCAGACCACCACACCCACATTTTACACGAGTGCTAGAGATCCAAACTCAAGTTTTCATGCTTACATGGCAGGCCATCTCCCCAGCCCAAAGAAATGTCTTCTAAAAAGCCCACATGGCTATCCGTACCTCAGGCCTAAGACCAAGAGCACCTGACTGCTCGGAAGAATGAGAGGGACATGGTGCTGACCCCCAGGGCCACAGGTGCTGCTTTCAGGGAAATTGAGGGAGCTCAATCCCATTATCCTGGACATGGCTCTAGGACTGTAGAGTTTCTGCTATGTCTGCTCTTTCTGGTCCGTGATATGTATCATCTTAGTGCAAATCTCCCTGCCTCCCTAACACTGGCATTGTGGGCATGAGCCATCATGAGGCTAATGTGTAAGGCTCTGACACCACTAATCAAGTGTTCTCTTTCCAATCAGAACAGGAGAAGGAGTTGAAGGATATGTTTCTGTAGCACAGTGCAGGCTGAGTGTTCAAAGAACGCTGGCCTTCATCCTTAGCACCCCAAAAGCAAAGAAAGGAAATGAATGCACAGTTTAGAAATGCGCTCAACTTTATGAGGAACGGCCATAAGAGAGACAGCCCACAGTCAGATGGAGCTGTAGTCACCTACTCCATGGTATCAACAAGAGAAAGGCCACGGTCAGATGGAGCTGTGGTCACCTACTCCATGGTATCAACAAGCACGGCAGCTCTCCCTACCTTAGACCCATATATTTTCACTATGCCAGCACTGAGACCCTAAATAGAAGGCCAAAGGACCTTTCTTCCCCCGACACTAGCTATAGCAAGTATCTACATCAAGCGAGAAGCTAGGAGTCCTAAGAACACAGGTGATATCACTCTGACAAGGAAAGGATAAAAGCTACCTTTTTTTGGGGGGGGGGGGGCAAAATTCTCTCAGACGTTCAGCACTGAGGTAAGCCTGGTGTCCTTAGGAGCATCCCAAAGCTTGGCTCTCCACACAGTCCAGTTTCCTACCTGTGAGCACACCACAGTACCACACAGAGGGAGGAGGACATTTTAAAGCCAAAGTGGCTTACAGTCAAGCTTCAGGAGCAGTGCCCTGAGGTTTCCCATCAGGAAAGGAAGGTCCCTGCCCCAAATTCTCTCAGTAGTTCCCCAAAGCAAAATGGAAGCGACCAAACAAATTTGCCAGGCCCTATCAGCCTTCACTTGCCAGAGGCTGCCTGATCCACTCAGCAACAGAAGAGATCCTCAAGTCAGGAACTGGCCACAGGAAATGAGTCTTCAATCACACACTCACAATATGCATTACATACATTCAGCCAATCACAAGGCTGCCCTTCCACACTCTATGCTGACATCCAGTATCACAATAAGCTGAAACCCTGAGGAAATTTAGTATGTTTTCTCTCACATGAAATAAAAAACCCCTAAAAGGAGAAGAATGTGGTAACACAGCTGCCGGGCCGTGCACAGCCTTGCTGTTTTCATTATAGTGTGTGACGTGAAACAGAGCATGCCAATTGGTCTGGGGCGTAGAAGTTTCCTAGTATAGACCCAGTAGGCAAGAAGATGTGTCTGTTTTTCGAGACAGGGTTTCTCTGTGTAGTTCTGGCTATCCTAGAACTTGCTTTGTATACTAGGCTGACCTTGAACTCACAGAGATCTGCCTGCCTCTGCCATCGGAGTGCACAGATTTGGATTAAAGGTGTGTGCCAACACCGCCTGAAAAAGCTGTGTTTTAATATCAACTTTCACATGGGCAAATGGAAAATCCAAGGTTTCTCAAAACATTTACTCAGTTCAAAAACAGCAATATTCCAAATCAAATTTGGACATTAAGAGATTTCTGCAAATTTTCATTTGCAGACTCCTGAAGGTAGGGGAGTCAACAGCACTGCTAGTGGAGCCTGGTCCTTACCTGGAGCAGTGTCCAGTTATTAAATAACATGTGAGGCAAAGATAATGACTGGCAGCCCCACAGCAAGGTGAGCACCATTCTGGGTGCAGTACACTGTCTCCAGCAGTCAGGACCCTTTGCAGAACCATCCAGTCCATCCTGGCTCAACCTACTTCCCCATGTCAGTTCAACTCTCACTTCTATTCTACGCCCTCTGCCTGTTCTTTGATGCACTGTCTCATCCTGTCTGTTTTTCTCTACTGTTTCTAGATGCAGCTAAGCTTCCAGACAGTCATTCTATGCAGAGCAAACCCACATACACATCACTGCTCTGGCCCTGGAGTGACAGCCATCCCAAATAGTACTACTAATTTTCAGGACAGCAATTTATTTTACTGACTTTTTCCTCTTTGCAAACACATTTCTTTTACCCTGAGCCAGTCTTTCAAGACTTAGTGCAGAATTGAAACTTAATAGATTATAAATTCTTAAACAAGACTTAGTGCAGAATTGAAACTTAATAGATTATAAATTCTTAAATCTATCTGTGATAAGACAATCTACCAGGAGAAAACACTGTGGCAAGTACTTCCAGAGAGCCATTCACATGGGCCCAGTCACTGTGGCTGCCCTTAGAGTTCAGCTGTTTAGACAATTTGCAAGACTTAGAGCTATTTAAGTGAGACCGAGTCTTAAGTGTTTCAGTCTCACTACATAGCAGATGATGACCTTGAACTTCTGATCCTCCAGCCTGTACCTCTGAGATCTGACACATGCCACTATGCTTAGTTTATATAGTGCTGGTTGGGAGGCCATGGCTTTGTGCATTCTAGGTTAGCACTCTACCAGCTGAGCCATATCCCAGTCCTCTTATCACTCTTCAAGATAACCACCATCCTATTTAATACTCAGAAAAGCCATTCTCATCTTACAGATGAGGAAAATAGACATGGGGCTACATGACTCCCCGGAGGCACAGAACTGATCTGAGGGCAGGATTCAGACTCCAAAGATGGGTTCTGGAGCATGCCACCACAGCAAGACACTTTCCACAGTGTCAGGAATGCAGGCAAATGCCTTCTATGTGTCATAAATGTTCCTGTCTTGAGGAAATGTGGGTTAAAAAAGACTGTAATTACACATGTGTGTGTTGGAGGGGTATGCATATGTACCTGTTCATGTATGCAGGTACACTTCAGATACATGCAGAGGTCACAGAAAGATGCCTCAACATCAAGCATCTTCCTCTATCGATCTCCACACAACTTTCTGAGACTGGGTCTCTCACTGAATTTGGAGCCTGACCATCTGGCTAGACTGGCTAGACAGCAAGCTCCAGGGACCCTCCTGTCTCCACTTCCTCTCCCCTCGGCATGGAGCTATTTTTCAGAAGGCTACGCATACACACAGCTGTGCACAGAATTTGATATCAGATGAAACCTAAATATTAACCGAGAACCACCTTGTATAGAAACACAACAAGAAGCTTACTTTTTCTGAAGTTTACGGTTTTTCTCAGCTTGTCCTCCCAGTTTGCTGAGTCCCAAGGCATCTTGAGAGGAATTTTCTGTCTCTGAAACACCAGCTACGAGGAAGCAGAGACCCCAGACTTAAGTAAATCAACATGGCAGAGCAAAGTTCAGGTCTGTTCTCTATAGGTAATTAAGTTCACACTGAGAGTTGAGAGCTATTCCTGGCCAAGACACCTGGTGTATCTGAACTGCTAGCCATTGTTCTTTGGGTCATAGCTGTAACACCTTTGAGGGCCCATGCTCACTAGATAATGTCCAGCAGTATGGTGGCGTGGAGAATGAGCAGACACAGCAGGTACCCAAGAGCACCCCATACCCTTGTTGAGATGCTTACTGCAGGGACTGGAGCAATGGCTCAGTGGTTAAGAGCACTGGTTGCTCTTACAGAAGACCTAGGCTCAATTCTCAGCACCCACATGGCAGCTCACAACTGGCAGCTCACAACTGTCTGTAACTCCAGTTCTAGAGGACTCAACACCCTCACACAGATATGCATGCAGGCAAAACACCAATGCACATGAAATAAAAATGATGATGATGATGATGATGATGATGATGATGATGATGATGATGATGATGATGGAGGAAATGGAGGAGGAGGAGAAGAAAAAAGATGCTTACTGCAAACCTACCAACCTTGTCCTGGTGACTCCTTCCCCAGTGGCCCAGGCCGGCCCTTTTCCTTCTTGCCAAACAAGCGGCCAATGGAGGACTTGATGCCCTTCTTCTTTGGGGCTTTGTGGAGGGAGTCCTGACTACTATTACTGCTGCTAGGGTTGCTCACTGGACCATCTTGGGAGCCTGTGGAGCTTCAAGGAAATAAAATGGACTTTTATCAGAGCTCTATCATAACATGAGAGCTCATGCATAGGCACTGCTACATTTTTCTGGGTTGTTTTTGAGATAAGCTCTCACTCTAGCCTAGACTGGCCTGGAACTCAAGAAAACCTGTCTCAGCCTTGAAAACACTAGGCTTATGGAGACCTAAGTTACCACACCCAGCCAGACACTCTACATTTTTAATAACTGATCCTCAGAGTTCCTGAGATTCACCAAGTCCCTCACAGTATGCTGTGCAATGACAAAGGCTGCCAAGGATGCTCAGAAGGAAGCCTGATTCTGAATGCCCAGCTTCTCTAGGACTTGAAACTCTTCTCAAGAGGAGGCATGGACTCTAACTGGCTGGAAAGGGAGCCCTGGGCTCAGTCAGTGAAATGCCCATGGAGACCAGAGAAATCCACTGCCAGCCAAAAACAATGCTTACTACATGCAGAGCTGGGTAAGAGCTACTGTTCAAGTGCCCTCCCCTGCCCTGCTTAGGACAGCACAGAAACTCTGCCATTGGTCACAGCAAGCAAATAGGCTTTTAGTTTCCTGACAGGAAGCATTTTAATAAAGAGGTGGGGAAAACACAAACTGCCCAGCAACTTGGAGACCCAAGAAAGCAAGAGAATATGAGAAGCCAGGCTGTCAGTGAAGGGACTCTGAGCTCAGGCATGGCGAGCATGACTCTGGCAGGCTTTGCCCTTCTCTGTCATTCCTTCTGCCTTGCTAAAAACCATTAGATTGCACTCCTAAAGCTAGTCCCCAAGGTCTATTTCCTTATTTAGCCACTTCCTCTTCCTGAGGCTGACTACCAAAATCCAACTATCAAAGTACTGAAGTCCAGCAATCAAAACGCTCCTTCGGTTCACCTAATTAACAGGCCAAATTAAAATTAAGCACCTCATCCTAACATGAGGTTTCCCCTTGTACCTTTATAAACTGCCATTTTTCTATGTGTTACATCTGTCTCCTCTCTATCCAGAGTCCTTTGTTCCAACTCCAGGACAAATAACCCTGTCCCTTCTCCCTTGTCTTCTATCTCCTGTCTTTGTCTCTTATTCCCTGCCCTCTGTCCATGTGGAGCAAATAAATCCCCTTTGTGCTGAGATTTTGGTCTCGGGGGTCCTGAACCAATCTTATTCCTCTCATTCGGTAGAGTGGCACCCTCCAGAACCACAGAGGCACCTGTGTGTGAGCAAGGCTGTGCAGCCCTGAAGCACCATTATTTGCAATCTTCCCAGATAGGCCCTGCTGCTGGAAACACCTGGGGCAATGTCAGTAACTTCAACTGAATAACCTGAAACTCTTTAAAATCTGCTTTTTTCCCCCAAAATTATTACTAATATTCTTCAACCCCAGACAAGCACAGCTCCACACACGGACTGCTGTCCTCAGCCCTGCTCCTTACTTCCTCAGGTCCCTGATGTCCTCATGGCTGACCGTGTGCAGTGCGCCCTTGTGCAGCCTGTCTAAGCGCAGGGGCCTCGGGGAGGAGGGGGGAGAGGTTTCACATTTTATCGTCGTCTTGTCGTCTCGTACCTCTTCTCTGGAAGCTGGCAACTGAAGGCGAGATAAGGGCAAGAATAATGAACAGTGTACTCAAAGATCTATTAGTCACTTTCTGCTAACACAAAAGCATGCCCTTTTTTTTTGTTTGTTTGTGGTTTTGTTCTGAGATGGACCTTGGAAATGCACTACCTCCGCTTCCCCAGTGCTAGGGTTACAGGTGGCACCATTGTGCCTGGCTAAAAGGCTGCATTTTAGTTCACACCATCTTCAGGACTGCTGTCCAGAAGGGAAACAAACAGCACAGAACAGTGTGAGTCACAGCCCATCTCTCTAGGAAAAGTATGAAGCATAGGACACTAACGACTCCTCCCTGAAGTCTAAGCACATCAGAGGCCAATGCCCAACAAGGGAGCCAACCAAGAACTGATCCATGCTATCAACTGCACCCTCATCAACACAAGAGGACAACCAGCTCTTACTGACCAGGAGCTCTCGACAGGCCTCCTCCAGCCACTTTGCAGGAACACTGGGGAGGCAGTCTTCCCTAGCAAGTAATTAGCACTTTCCTGTCTGGGGATTGGGAATACACAGAACAGCTAGAGACCATGAGCCACAGCCATGTGTATGGCTCCATTTCTGGGTATTTGTACTGCAGGCTATACGTGGAGACACGAATGCAGTTTAAGAGCTTTGATTGAGACAGAATAAACCTGTGTACGTAACTAAGATGGCAATGAGTATATACAGAGGAGGGTCCACAGCAGTGAACAGTTTCACCCCATTTGGGTGCTATGGATACAGCTGCACTGTCTGGTTCTAAAGAAAGACAGATTTCATGAAGCATGGCAAGCATCTGCATGCACAGGAAGGCTGGCAGCTGAGTATTAAAACGGCACTGAGGATCAATGGTCCTACTGCAACCCCATCAGCTCAGGGCCAGGCTGAGCTGAGGCATAGCCAGCAGCAGATGCACTCTGCATCTCCCTGTCTAAGATGATCTCAAAACAGCAGTGAGCATCATGGGCCTGGGCCAGGTTCCAACGGGCACATGCTTAGCACGCAGGAGGCCATCATTCCATCACCTCCTCCCCAAAGCCACCATGGCTAGAAACTCTGAAGGAAATATTAACAGCTTAAAAATGGAATCATTATTTAAACACAAACCAAAGAATTGAGCTCAGGAGCAATTCACATGCTGAGGATGCTATCACACTCCTTAGCAGAGCCTCACTCACAACAGCTCCCAATCTGGTCCCCAAATCCTGACAGAGATCTCAGGTGTGTCCTCTGTGCTCCTTCAGGAAGGGATGGCACTAGGATCCCTACTATATTCAGACTTTTCAATGTTACCAAGTAGAGAAGCACCTTAGTTTGCCATTGGGACTAAAGGAGGGGTGGGTACACCACACTGCAGCACCAGCCCAAATGTGGCTCCATAGATGAGGTCACCATGCTGGAGTGAGTGTGGTTCGCATACTGTTTCCTCACTGACACAAGCCAGCAGGGCTGAATAGAACACTATGTAATACAACTGAGCAGTTGTGTCACTGAGCCAAGTCCACTTGCCAATTTGAGTTGGGGGTGAAGGGCTGGGTCTTGCTTTGTATCCCAGTCTGTCCTGGAACTTGTGTCCTTCCTGTTGTGCATCGACAGTTTGAGCAGCACAGGTGTGTCACTTTTTTTTTTTAACTTAAAAGAAAGAAGGCAACAAACCACAGCACCAACATGGCAACACTCTTTGGCAAACTCATCAGCGACAAGTGGGAATGGAAGCCATGGCTGCTCCACAGTACAGCGAGCTAGAAAGGTTGATCCCAGGGCAAGGCTCCTGGAGCAAGGAAGATAAGAGGTAGACTGTCTAGGTCAACCACCAAAATGGCTACTGACAGCTCTTCCCAACTCTGCCCAGCATGATGCACTCACACCAATTCACACCAATTCCTAGATACTGCCAGGGAATCAGGGCAGCTAGCAAAAGGCTCAAGGGCAAACTGGCCACCAGCTCAGCTTTTAAAGCCAGACAGTCCTGAACACACACCTGTAACCCCACACCACACAACAGGAGCTTCAGTTTCCACACTGATAAATGAAATAACTAAGGTGACCTATATCCCACATGGATGCGTGCAAGAATTTAAGACAACAGTTCCAGCGCTTATGAGGCTGAAGCAAGGGGACTGCTGTGTGTTCAAGGATGACCTAGGCCACCCAATGAGTTCCAAACAGTCTCAGCTATAGAGTAAGACCTTGTCTCAAAGAAACAAAACTGTTAAAAATAAAGACAATGTCTTGTACACATGCTAGGCCCATGCTAGGCATGGGTATGAGCTTACTGGGTGGTAGCCCCAGCCTTCCCCACAGCACACCCCTGCAGCTCTGCCTCAGGAACTCTTGTTCTTAATTCTGAATAGCAGAAAAGCATGCAATAATTAGACACAGACACTTCTGTCCTATTATTTCAGGGACAGGCTTCCCACATGACCATCAACATGACATGCAGGATCAAACTAAATACTGCTGGGAGTGTCAGGTACTTGTCTTCACATTACAGTAGTGTGTCAGTCATGGAGGCATGAAGTATGTAAGGTCAGCATGTGATTTACCTGTCTCCGGTGTTTCCTTAAGTCACTAGGCTGACAGATGCGTGTGAAGAAAGGAGGGAGAGAAAGAGAGAGAGCAGGTTTACTGCACATGTGTGGGAAAAGACCCAAGGACCAGTGAGGCACATTGCTAAGCAGGGTCAGAAGGACACACACAGATTGAGCACTGAGAGGAAACATCACTGGAAATAAACATTCTCAAGATAGTTAAACCAGGAGGCAACAGTTTACTTGGCTAAGATTGAGTTTGAGCACAGGCAATGTATTAAAACTCAGCATTCCATGTAAGCAGGACTCTAATGATCCTTACTCGAAGCCAGCCTCTCTGTCGCTAGTTGCAAACACATTGGAATTTATATATTCCATTAGAAGCTGTTACATTATCTATTATAAAGTCAAACAAACCTGCTTTGCATTAACCAACTACTGGACATTAACCTAAAGTCCTAGAATTTGGTTTACAACTTTTCAAAAATATACTGATTGTTTAAAGCAGTAAGAGCATCCCCTCCACGCACCCCCGTGAAAAGATGTAAGAAAAGCTAGTGAGGTACCTACCAGTGAGAGCCCCTACACCATGTAACATGCACAGCATTAAACATAAGAGCTTATCAAAGACAGCAAGACTGCCAGCAGGTAGCTGAAAGCCATGTGACACAAGAACCAGAGGGGGCTATGTTTGTGCTTCCATCAGTACCACATAGGCAATCAGGACTCTCCCTTGCAGAATCACAGACCACATATCCCTTCCAGCCTGTGTCCACTTGCAGGAAACATGAGCAACAGAGAATGCATTATGAACATGAAAAAGCACAACAATGCATTTTTCCAGCATACTGCAGCAGATGTACACTTGGGTGCCTGGCCATCTGCAGAAACTGGGGGGTGGGACTGTCACAGCATAAGGTCCTGGGATAGGCAGACAGACAGGGATCTGGGGTCAGGATCAAATGGAAGCAGACTGACAGTCAGCAAGTGGACAGTCTTAAACTGAAAAAGACACAGCTGTTCCTACAAAGTATTTAGAAGGACAAAGCCACAGACCATGCCATTAAAATTAAGATCTCACCCACTGCACTAATGACACATATTACACAGTGCATCAAAATACAAGACACTGTACTATTCAACAGCTCATTAAAATGATTTAGTTACATGCCCACTGCCAGTGTCATGGAAACTGTGAAGAAAGCAGCAGCAAAAGAGGTGCAGCATTGCAAGGTGGCTAGGATACAGATTGAGACAGAGTTTAGTAGGTTGGCTCTTAGGATCATGTACACGCTAAACCCTCAACAGTCACTGGGCATTCTAAGATCTGCACGCCTGGGTCATAGCATTTCTGAGACAAAAGTGCTCCCAAGCTAACCAGTCATAATTAATGCCCATCTGCTTCGGCTCCATAGTTCACAAAACTCCTGAGTGGTCCTTTGTGCCTCAGAGCTTAGAGGCCTCAGAGCTTCACAACCCTGCAGTGAAGGGCTAAGGGCCTCCTTTACACATTTTTTTAAGTGTGATGGAAGCCTGGTACAGAGTAGGCAGTGCTCACTCCACCACTGGCCTCCATCCCAGGCTCTCTGTGCCTCTTCCCACATGCTACAACAGCTCTCCACAGTCAGTTCTGCTCAAACAGGCAGCATAGCCCCTTCTGGCTTGCACCAGACCCCTGCCTAGCATCCTACAACTAAGTGGTAACATGCTAGACTGGTCATCTAAGTATTACAATTAACTTGCATTGGTGACTAACTAAATACTAGTTAACTTAAGAGAAAAAAAGGTTTCACTATATAGCACTGGCTAACCCAACTCACTATGTAGACCAGGCTGGACTCAAACTCACAGAAATCACCTGCCTCTGTCTCCACCCCTTCAGCTTTTATAATCTGGTACCTCTTGGAGGAAGATGTGACTTCCATGTGTAACCCTTCCCCAGCAGGCTAAGGCAGAAAAGGTCCCACTTACCAGAGTCATGACACCCAGCCTGTCCACCTCCCGGGCAGGACTGTGAGGGACCCTTCTTGGTGTGGACCGACCACTGCCTGGAGGAGAAGAGCCAGCAAGCGAGGAAGCAGGGTAGGGGGGGATGGAGCTCATTGATCTAAAACGACCAAGATTGTCCAAGCTTCCACTGCCCACTCTGCTCTCAATCTCCTCTGCCCGCTGCTCCGTATTCTCCTTCTCTTCTTGTATCAGCCTAAAACCCAAATAAGAGTAGTTGGCCTTATTTCATCAGGAAATCCTGTATGTGCAAGCAGAACAAGTTGAGTCTGGTGGGGAGGGTGGTCTTATATACGAGCCTAGCAGCTGGAAGCTACAGTGGAAGGAAGGTGCCTTTAAGACCAATGTGGGCTGCAGCAGAAGACCCTGTATCTAACAGCAACAGAGCACTGTTGAAGTTAGTACTGTCAGACTGTCTCCCTCCACTGACAGCTAGAATGCTCCTGGGCTCACTCTAAATATGGACGAAGTTATGCTAGCACTGGATGACGGAAGGAAATCCAACTACTTCTTGACCACAGCATGGTCCAAGTTGCCACCTCACTTTATACACCAGAACCTTGCATAGCCTATGTCCAGTGTTCCAGGAACAGCTCTGGGTAGCAGGAAAGTGGTCTGGGCCCTGTTTCTCTATGCATGGAGGTATGGAAGAGTTCCACCTCCCCTAGCATGGTGCAGGGAGGTGGGCAGGCTGCTAGAAGGAAAGGCTATCTCAGAAGCCCAAGTGCTCTGCTGTGCAGGGCTATAAAGAGGATGTTGATCTCACCTATACTATACCATGCTTTCCTGTGGAAGTGAACGCCTGCATGACTCATTTTTTTAAATTTCCAAGTGTAGTACACACTAGGCCTCATTATAACATCCTCACACCTGTACAGCATCAACCCTAGTCTCCGCTGATCACCTCCCTGTCTCCTTCCTTCCACTCTCACACCTCCACAATATTCACTTCAGTCTCCTTGTCTCCACCTTCTACTTTCTTTTTGTTGCTCTTATTTTGAAACAGGGTTCCATGTAGCCCAGGCTGGCCTCAAAACGGCTTGCTTGTAGTCTAGTCTGGATTTGTATTACCGCTCCTCCTGCCTCTAATGCCACTGCCCCCTGGTCCCTACTATCCTTGTGTGTCTTACATATCAAATACACACACACACACACACACACACACACACACACACACACATACACACACAAAACACACACACATACACATACCTGATCTCTTTGTTGATGGCATCCAGTTGCTCCTGAAGCATTATGGCCAATGTCTGTGCATCAGCCTGCCCACTGGGTGACAGCAGATCAACTGAGCTGAGCAGAGTATCTCTGTCATCTTCACCATCAGATACATCCACATCACTCTCAAATGCCTGTGCCACATTTGCCAAGACGCTGGCTTGTTGGGCCCGTTCCCAATCCTGTTCATTGAGGGTCTGCACCTACCAACAAGAACACTATGTCTCAGAAGACAAGAGTAACAGCAAGCACTCTAAGGGCAGGAAAGGCTGCTATCAGGAATGTGAACAGTTTTACTGAAGGCCAAGGCTTTAGGAAGACACTCATGCGACTGAGCTGCTGCTAAACAAGAGTCACCTGATAGACAGGGAGGCTGGGCACTGTGGAACACCTGCATGGAAGCACCTGGAAGGTGGATGGATACAGAGATGGGTCTAGATTTGGGGGTCAGACTGGGCACATGCTGAGCCTGTCTCAAGGTGAGAGAGCAAGCACTTACACTGTGATAGAAACACATTGAACATTCAGCATCTACATTCAGGTCACCCACTTTAGTGAAAAAAATTAAGAAAGAAGTCTAGTGGCACATGAAGGGGCATGTTCAACTGCCACAGAATGATGCACTGGGTGTGAGCTTCCCAAGCCTGGCATAGACAAGCACCAAGAAGAGCCAGAGGAGGAAAGCAAAGCAGGCACCTGAACACAGCTAGTGGCCCCATGGTGGAGTTTCCAGGGGAAAGGCTATACAGGAGATGTCTGTTGTGATCACTGCCCACAGCAGCCCAGTGTTAAATCCTCCTGGTGGTTAATGAATACCCTCCTCCTCACCTCCCTTCCCAATTGCTGCTCTCCCTCCCTATTCTGTGGATGGAAGGTCAGGGCTCATGCCTTTCCCCTTCCGCCAGAGGAACTATACCTGCTGTGGCTTCCACCCAGACTTCCTACCAGTGGCACCCTCTCTCATCTGGTTCATCCCCTCAGGTAAGAACAGCACCCCCATCTCTCATCTTGAAACCATGGACAAAAACCACAAAACCTTACCCTGCCCCAAACTCCTGCCATCCCGCTTCCTTGTCCATCAGCAAAACCTCCAGCAACTGCCATTTGTCTCTGTCATACCACTCACAAGGGCTCACTCAAGTGGGCAGAGCACCTTCCTCCAGAAGAGCTGCTCCAGGGCCATGCCAACCAGCCCTTATCAACCATTTTGCCTTCTGTTCACCCGCTTGTCCATGCAGTCAGCCCACACAGGCTCAGGCTTGGCTGCTGTCCTCCCTGGCCCCACCCCTCCTGGCTTATCATTCTCCTAGCCTGTAACACTTAGAGTGACACCTGGCTACTACAGTCCAGGTGTTCATGATACCCAACTGCCTCCTGCTTCTAACCCTCAGCATACTCCAGCAATTTGAAAATAATACTCCTCTCTCCAAGTAAAGGGCAATTCTGTGGTTCCCTATGTGGGGACAGACCATAATGACTCCCAGTAATGGAGGGAGTATCTGATAAAAAGGCTTTCCCAGACCAGGTTATAGAGGATCTGGGTTTCCTCCTGGCTTTCTTCAAATGTGAGCTCTGAAAGGGTCAGTGGCATACTGCAAGGACCTCAGGGAGTTCATGCAGGTCCATCAACAAGAGCTTGAAGCCTCTGGCCTACACTCAGTCCACACTGCCAATCCTTCCCCATCTACAAGCCCCTGAAACCTTAAAGCATGCTGCTCCTAGATCCTGAAGCCCATAAAATGCACATAGTCATGCCATCGGCACAGAACTTCATGGTACCGGCTGCAGAGTTAGCTAGGTACATACTGTACTGCTCACTGCTTGTAGCTGTGTACTACTCTTGAACTAATGGCAATCCTTCTGCCTCAGCCTCTTGAGTACTAAGATTACAGGTGCACACTGTGCCACTCCACCTGGCATCATTTGCTTTTATTTACTATTTCAAGTACATACTAATCAGCATTAACTTAAAGGATATCTTATTAAAAATTCTGTTCTTAAAGAAAGAACTAAAACCAAAAGGCAAGCATACCCTAAAAGCAAGCTCTTAGCCAGAAAAGCCAAGGAAAGGAACATGGGGGAAGAAGGAGACCCAGAGTCTGTCCAAGAGGAACAGGTGACGTTCCGCAAGTGGAGGCCTTGCCTTGGAGGGCTCGTCCCGCAGCGCTGCCAGCCGGCCCTTCTGGGGTCGCCGCAACACTGCACTGGTGCTGTAAGCATCCACATGCCCGTCTGCCACAGGGAACCTGAAGTCCGGGACGCTGCCCAAATGGGGTCGGCTGAAACATGGGAAAAGGTGGGTGTCAGAAGGAAGGTAAAGTGTCATGTTGGAAAGGTCTCCAAGGAGGGTCCTCTTGAACCTGCCCAAGAGCTCTCAGCTACCCAGTCCTAGCCAGAAAAACCCACTCTACTATGACAATGGGAGGAGGGATAGATGTGGACACCTGAGGCCCATCTGAGAGCCTCTTCCAGATCAAGGGCACACCTAGGCACCACCTGTTGCCATCACCTGCCCTGTGGCTTTTCTGCTATGCCAAGTTCAAGTTGAGAGTCACAGCACTCCCAGGAGGAGCTAGAAGCTAGGGCTTAACACAGTGGTGCACAGATAGCGTCAGAGGGCTTCACACCCTGGGCTAAAGAAATGTCTAGAGAAGGGGACAACTGAGCAACCAAGGAGGATCTGACCACTGGCTGTTCCTACAGCCAAGGTATAGAGAGGAAGCAGCAGGAGCTCAACCTCAGCATCCACCTCTCCCCTCCTCCCAGTGCTGCCCCTAAAACTTCCTGGGAAAGAAGGCAGATGTCCTCACTTCAGAACTCTGCCAGAGGCCAAGAACAAAGGATCTATGGGCAGGAGTCCCAGGGGAACTCAGCGATAGCTCAGGGGAACTCTTGTACATAGGTCTTGCCAACTCATCCCCTTTGGCATCACTGACACCTCATCTTCTCCATGTTTTTAAAGACATGAGATTCATGGCTTCCTTTCTAACTCCACTTCTCTCCCACATCCCCACATCTTAATCCTCAGGAACCTGCTGTCTCAACATGGTTCCAGTCCACGTCCCAAGCTGAGGAGCTGAGCACACCTGTATTAACTACAGGCAGCTCTGGGATCTGAGCTGTCAGCCCTCCTACTTTTCAAGCTGTTTCGAACTTACTTCCCCAAGTCCACTCCTCAGTGGGGCAGATCACACCAATATGACTTAGGTCACTGTCAAGTTCTGTGAAACTAGCCAGTGTTCCCCATCTGCTACTGTGTGCCTCAATTCCACCCCTGCAACCTGCCAGCTCCTCTCTCTTCTACCCAGTGTCTCAGGGCCATGGGGAAAGACGGTGGAGCTCCCAAAGCCACACTCCTCTCCTGTTACCTGAACTGTGCCCCACTGCAGAGCACACTTTCTTCCATATCAAGCCCCTGTCAAATCTAAAACTCCTTGTTAAAGAAAGTCACACATTAGCCAGCTGTGGTGGCACACACTTGAATCCTGGCACTTAGGGAAGATGGGAGGATCATGAATTTGAGGCCAGTCTGGGTTACAAAGGGAGACCCTGTTTCAATAAAAGGAAAATGACTCAGCAGTTAAGAACAAGTACTGCTTTTCCAGAAGTCTTGGGTGTGGTCCCCAGCACCCAAGTCAGATGCTCAGAACAGTTTCAGGAGATCCAATGCCTTCTTCTGGTCTCTGTGGGCACCACACACACACACACACACACACACACACACACACACACGCATGCGTGCAATTAAAAATAAAATATATTTCTCTAAAAAAAGAGAGCAAGTCTCTTACAGTGATGCTTACTAGCTCCCAACAGCAGATCTGCTGCTGCAACAGTGATGGCACTTGCCTCTCTCCATCACTTTGGTCATGATTACTCTGTCCCCAAGGCCCTTTTCATCTCTTCCAGTGCAGTAACCCACCTCTCCCTCTGGCTTTGCATTGAGGGTTCTTAGTTCTGTACGGGCACCTCTTCTGGTGTGAAACAGGTCAGGTAAAGAGAGGCTGCAGGAAGCCTAGCTTATACAACACCCCAAACTCTAAGTGCAGAAGCTTCTGCACAGGCCCTACACTGTCCCCTTGCCTGCTCCAAGAGAAAGTCTGTTTGCTACCCAATAGTGTCACCAAGTGACCACCTCAGTAACTTCTACTGAAGATCAACTCTCATAAGAAATAAAGCCAGAATAGTAAGACCCAGCGAGAACTGTTTCTACAAGAAGTCAGAGTCCTTTAGGGCTCTACATTAAGTGTTGTGGCCTTGTCAGGAGTGGAGTCACCCCACAGCAGCAACACTGTCCTTTCACAAGATAGTTCCAAATGCAACACCAAACCCATGAGCAATGGACTCTGAACAGGTGCAATATGACTTCTTTATCAGGCCTGTTCCTCACTCTAATCATGTTTCCTCTAATGGGCACTTCAGTCAGCATATCCAAATACCAAGGAACTTCTTCCCACCTTCTGAAACTCCACTGTGCTGCCCACAGAGGCAGCAACAAGCCCTTGTGCATGCACAGGACTGAAAACTCGCCCATCTGTGATCACCATACCCGTGATGAAGTGAAGGGCCTCTCAGTCTCATCTGGTCCAGCTCGGCCCTCAGGGCTTCAATATTCAGAACAAGTTGGTCCTAGGAAACAGTAAACAGCTTATATGACAGCTCTCTCACAAGGACTGGGCACCTCTAAGGTGCATTTCAATTCTGAAAACTTTGTGCGTCCCTAGAGCAAGCAGGTCTCTAAATCCACAGATGCCCTAATAAAAAGCAGTGCTCCTGGTGATAGGAGAGTTAAAAAGGGACAATTGCGGAAGTGTAAAATGCACTGACTGCATAAAGGTCTTAACACCTTCCACCCCCGCCCACTCAGCAGATCCCTGTTGGCCCTGTCCCTTACAAGAGGCCCATGCTAATGTTAGTCTCAAACAGACCCCCTCAAGGACCCAGGGTTGTGGACCATGTACACAAAGTGTTCAGCATGCTCACTGGGGGCTGCACACTGTGAGGACTAAGAGAACTACCAGGAAGGCTTGTCTCATTTCCTTCTAAACACCTATGGTCACTGTCACATCAATAACTGAAGTCAGCACTTCTGGAACTTCGATTGATCTGGAGAGTGAAGTACCTTATCATGTTGTGTCTCTTCCAGTTGCTTCTTTGCATTTTCAACTTCCCGTAGTAGAGAATTCTGAAAAAGAGAATGTTCTTCAGGGCTGGTTCTTAAAATGGGCCATAAAACACACCTGCTGCACCCACTTAAACCAGAGAGCAGCCCTGAAAGAAGGGTATGGCCATGGGAGGCACCAAGAGCAATCTGAAAGCAGGGAGCACCTTAGTTGAGCTGACCAGATCCCCTCTACTGTGCTATGCTCTTGAAGTGCTGCAAGTGTAATGAAAAGGAAACTGACTCCCAATCAAAGTGCAGATACGGTTGAGGTTTGGCCAAGTTAAGGCCCTAGTATAGAGGCCTATGAGCCAAGTCAGCTAGAACCCACTTCTGTCAAAAAAAAAAAATTAGGAAAACCAAGCTTCACTGTGCTGGCTAGTTTTCTATCAATGATGTAAGCTCGAATACTAGTCAGAAAGGAGGGAGCCACAATTGAGAAAATAACTCTATACGATCGGCCACCGGCAAGCCTGTAGGGCATTTTCTTAATTAGGACTGAGGTGAGAGGGCATTGTAGGTGGGGCATCCCTAGGCTGGTATTACTGGATTTTGTAGTAGGAAATTTAACAGACGCACTGTATCTGGCTTGAATCCAGGAGTGATGGCACCTGGCCTTTGAAGTAATCTTTCCTAAATAATCAGTGACTTATCTGAGTTCTTCTGACAATCAGAGCCTTTGCATAACTTAGTCTGGAGACAGACCTGGCAAACAACTCCAGATAAGAAGTTTTGGCATTCGGAAACTGACTTGCTGAAAGTGTCTCTTGTGTAACAACAATAAAGAGGCTTTTGTGAATACAGAGGCATCCAAGCTGACTCTTGTTTCTGCTAAAGCCATAAAACATGCAGGAGTGACTCTCTTTCTTCAACTGTCCGACTGACCTGCATAACACAGAACATGGGACACTTGGTGCCAAACATGAGGCACAGAGAAAAGAGGGATCCAGACATTCCAGGACTAGAGATAAAAAGTTTGCTCACTAGTAAGTGAGGACTCCTGGATTAGGCAGTTACAAAAGGGAAGCCCCATCTCAGGAGTAGCAATACGTTCATCTGCTAAAGTGCTTGTTAAAAGGAAAGGCATTAACTGCACAATTATTGAAAATATTACAGATATAAGTAAAATGGCTCCTGAGACAAAGAATAAGTCAAGGGAAAAGGTCCTTCCCAGTGGAAAAAGAAATGAAAAACATTACTTCGTGTATAAATTAGCACATGAAGGGTAGAGATGCACTGAGAATGGAAAGCAATCTAACTTCAGAAAAAGAATGCTACGGAGAATTGTAAATGTAGGAATGATATAATGGAAAGAAAACATTTGGAAAGAGGAACTTGAGAAAGGAGTCTAATGAACAGAAAGTTAGAATGGATGGAACATGAGTAGTCTGGAGACAGAAATGAAAGAAAGAAACAAAAATTTAAAAAAAGGCTTAATGTGCATCTTCAGCTCAGTTTCCTTGCTTAAAAAATCCAATCTTACTAAAACATGACAGTAATACTGAATTGCAGGTGCCTTTGCCTCTAAAAAGAAAAAAAGAAAAAATACTAGCAGGGGAAAAAAAAAAACTGCCTAGGATAAAAAGCCAAGAACAGCTACAGCTCTTATTGGTAAAAAGACAAAACCCATAAAATTTCTTGGTACTAATAAACCCTCTGCTTATTATTATCTTGGATTAAAATAGATTTTTGTATGATGATAAATTCCTAAGGTTACAAAGGCATACTCGGGTTAACAAAAATTAACTTAGAGATGAATGTCTAAAATTGTAAAATTTTAATCTTATAAAAGCTACTAACTGCCAGCAGTGGTGGCGCACACCTTTAATACCAGCACTCGGGAGGCAGAGGCAGGCAGATCTCTGGGAGTTCGAGGCCAGCCTGGTCTACAAGAGCTAGTTCCAGGACGGGCACCAAAGCTACAGAGAAACCTTGTCTCGGAAAAAAAAAAAAAAAAAGCTACTAACTTGTCATAAACTGTTAAAACATGCAAATTAATCACTTTATAAATGGTCAAATTTTTTAATGTGCTCAGAACTAAGTTTGTAGCTATGCTAAGTACAAATCAGTTCATTTACAGGAACAAGCTTTGGCTATATGTCTTCAAGGTTAAGCCTCCCAACAAATTCTTCCTCCATGGAACTGTTTTAAGATTGCTCACAATTTTGTTTCATGTGGAAAATCAACTGAATAAACAGGTACTTTCGTGCTTGCATAGAAAAACCCAATTGTTTTTTATTTCAGGATTTTCTATGATTATCTTAGATATTTCTAAATATCCTGTTACCTAGTAGGAAAATCTTAAGCTCATAATTAAATTGTCCTAAAAGTTTAAAGATACCAAATCTTAAATTAAAATCCTTAAGCTTAAATCTTTAAAAATTGATGATTATTGTTAATTAAATTGATGCTGTTTGCTTTTTAGCTTTAT
This sequence comes from Microtus ochrogaster, assembly GCF_000317375.1. Lineage (NCBI taxonomy): Eukaryota > Metazoa > Chordata > Mammalia > Rodentia > Cricetidae > Microtus > Microtus ochrogaster. The sequence goes on from NC_022015.1 coordinate 37,093,266, forward strand.
GCTTTCCTTTGGTCTGATAAAAGAGCAGACTCTGGCGAAAAGAAAATAGTTAAGAGCTCCTGAGTGCCTGTCCTTTAGTAAAGGCATTGTTTTACACAGCATAATGACAAATTTGAGACATTCCAAGCTTCTAACGCATAACTAATAATAAGTGAACATCAACTAATATCTGAAAATTTGGCTGTCTTGTCTTGAACATTCTCTGCTGTCAGGTATGTAAAGAGCTGTGTTCAAAATGCACTAGAGACATGTACAATGCCTCTCCCTAACTAGTCAGCTAAAGGACACAGCACCAGGCATGATACAGGTCCCTAAAAACACCAACAAAATACCATTGTACTATATCTGAAACGTAACTGTCATACAGTTAAAATATATTTCCTTTCTAGGACCCATTACAACAAAAACTGATAATGTCCCTGTTTATGTATTCAATAAAATAAAACAAATTTTTTGCACATTATAACATAAAACACATTACAGGGATACCATGTAATCCTACAGGACAAGCAGATGTTGGGTGATCTAATCATACTCTAAAAGAGATGCTTCTTAAACAGAAGAGGGATATGAGGGCTCCCAGAGATAGATCCCATAATGCTTTATTAACTTTCAATTTTTAAATGCTAATGAATCAGGGACAGCTGCTAAAAGGCACTGAGCTGTGGAAAAAACTGCTGAATTGAGTCAGCCTGTGTACTACAAGAATGTTTTAACATCAAAATGGAAACCAGGAAAAGTGTTGTGATAGACCTGAGGTTATGTTTATGTTTCTGTAGGAGACCAAAAAAAAAAAAAAAAACTGTACAAGAAAGAGATACAGAAAGCCTTTGAAGTTGATGGCTGATTCTCCTACTTGGGAACTGCTTAAGAAATTATCTGACAAGCCGGGCGATGGTGATGCACGCCTTTAATCCCAGCACTCGGGAGGCAGAGGCAGGAGGATCTCTGTGAGTTCGAGACCAGCCTGGTCTACAAGAGCTAGTTCCAGGACAGGAACCAAAACCACAAAGAAACCCTGTCTCGAAAAAAAAAAAGAAAGAAAGAAATTATCTGACAAAGGAGAAGAATAGTTTAAGTGGCTAGGGAACCTTTGAATGCCACAACTTTGTTCCTTGCTATGCTACCTATGGTAACTGTACAGGTAATGAGGACATATTGGTACTGTATTCCTAATCTACCAACTAACACGGGAGTGAGTTGGGGAATAAGGAGAGCCCTGTGTGGTTAATGAATCTTCTTGGTTACCTGGTCCTTATGATAACCAAGAACCTGCTGAGTCTATGGAAGAGGGTAAGGAAATCATGTACCAGGAAATCCTATTTGAATGGGTAGCAGAATTCAATGTAAGTGAGTCAGTCACCTCAATAAATGTTTTCTCTATAAGAGTTGCATGGTCATGGTGTCTCTTCACAGCAATAGAAACCTTAACTAAGACAACTGGGAAAAGAAATTAAGGAACTTGCTCAAAAGGGTTACCTATAAGACTGGAATGGATATTATGGAAAGCATTACAGATACTTTAGCTTCATTTATTTCTGTACATTAATTTTGACAGATTTCTTGTTCTCACAACTGTTATTCTTGTACTTAGAGTAACAACTTTATTGTTATTGAAAATGTATTTTTAGCTTGTTTTCGTAAGATTATGAAACAACACAATAGACAAAGGCTGTATTTACTTTAATGCTCCATGATCTTCAACAGAGTTCTATAAGAAAACAAGTTCAGCAAACCATGGGGAGCAAGCCAATAAGCAGCATCCCTCCATGGCTTCTCCATCTGCTCCTACCTCCTGGTTCCTGCCCTGCTTGAGTTCCTATCCTGATGTCCTTCAATGATGAACAGTGATGTGGAAGCATAAGCCAAACAAATCCTTTCCTCCCTAAGATGCATTGGTGAAGGTGTTTTATCACAGCAATATAACCCTGACTAAGACACCAAGCTGATTCCAAACTCAAGATTCTTGCCTCAGCCAGAGTGGATGGAGCAGGGTGTGCACACCACATGCAGCTTACGAACAATGGTAATAGAACAAAGCACACTATTCATACATGTTCTGACTAAGCTACTTGTGTGGAGTGATGAGAACAAAATGACATGATCAAGCTAGCACTGAAAGTCAGATGTATTTTATTTCTACCTGGCCCTCTGTGAAAGCCACTGGCTTTCTCCATCCTACAGGTCAAGACTGGTAATCAATACTTGGGCACTGATTATTATTACAGAGGGCACTGGTTTGATATCCAGCACCACATGGCAACTAACTGTAATCCAGTCCCAAGGGATTCAAGACCCTCCTTGGGTACCTGTCGTGCTAAGTAGTGTACAGACATACATGCAGGCAAAACACTAGTATATATAAATAAACTTAAGAGGAGGACAAACATACAAATAACACTCACATGGGCAGAAACACAGCCAGTCACTAGCTAGCCGGTGACAGAGAGAAGCTAATGTCTTCCCCTGTCTGCGGAAGAGCAGGTCCCGAGCCATATTCCCTGACAGCACAATAACTCATCTGCCCACCTTGTCCTCCAGCGCCGCCATTCTCTCCTTCAGATGCAGCTGCAGCCTCTCATTGGACTCCGAGAGCAGCTTGTCCACAGTGTCAGACAAGCGTTTATTATGTTCCTCGTTCATCTTTTCTCTCTGCCTTGCCTAAAACAGGAGGAGAAAGATTCCAACTTCAGGCTCATGTCTGGCCCTTCATAAGCACCAGGACCAATGGCTTCCAGAGGCTGTGCTTCCTTCCTCTCATCCACAGGGGACTTTCAAGTGCCAACTACCTCTGGGACATGAGAAACTCAAGACAACCATGGTGAGGCTGTGAACTAGAAGGGGTTGCTTCTTTTTGCTAAACCAAGACCTATGAACATCTCGAGAATATCACCAGCCTCTAGCTCTCAATTTCACTTAGCAGAGTTCCTTGAGCAGACAGAAGAAACTTGAGGGGATCAGTTCATTTGCATATTGACCCAGGTATTTCTTTTGGTATGAATAAAATAAAGAATTAAATGTACAAAGTGAAAGCTGAACAAGCTGATCTTTAGTCGGGGAGATGCAGGGCGTGTCTCTACCTATACTCAAAACTACAAATGGCAATACAGTAACTTTACAGTGTGCTAACTCAAGGCTAGAGTTATGCCTGCTCAGCACACACCCAAACCTATCTCACTGAAGTTCCAGCACCCAGACAGGACTGAATCCTCAAGGAAGGGCTTACCAGGCCCAGCAACCCTGTCGGGGGAAGCATGGGTGGTAGAACCTCCCAAGACCCTCAGGTTTGTGCCCAACAGAAAATAGCTCTCACACGTGAGGACGCCTCCCAGGCAGGCACTTGACAGCCCTTCTCTGAAGAGTGTGCCTGTTTCTGTCCACACTTGAACATTCTCAAAGTCAAACAGCTGGAAGTTCAAGTATAAATGTGATTGTCTATTCAGGGCTCAGTGACACTGTGTATAAACCTCACAGGCTCTGTGACAATGTACCTAAGCCTATGTTGCTTAAGACCTCATACAGGAGCTTAAAAACCATCATTTCCCACAATTTTCCCTAGGTCTGTGCAGCCTTAAACTGATGGGAAACACTGGCTGCTGTGTCGTGCAAAGGTTCCACAGTGACACACCCAGGCTTCCTCCCTCTAGAGCATAAAGGGCCCAGGACTGTTTTTTGCCCTGTGTCCTGATGCCTCTGCCTGCATCTTCCAGGACAAGCCCTATGACCCAGCTAAAACAACAGTCTCCCAGCTGCTTTCTAAGGCAGGTGAGCATTGGTATGCCCCCTGGTCTGACACCATCGCATCCTGAGCGACAACTCAGGACCTGAGAACAGGGTCAGTGCTCTGGCCTGAACATGGGACTTCAGTCCCTCATGCTGAGCAGGGCCAGTAACCTAAGGAGACGGGCCTTCAGTTTTAGTTTGGGGCTCTAGGAAAGTGTTTTTCAAATGGTGGGTAGCAAACCCTTCCACAGGGGTTGCCTAATACCATTCTGCATAGCAGATATTTACAATTCATAACAGTAGCAAAATTACAGGTATGAAGGAGCAATGAAATAATGTTATGGTTGGGGGTCACCACAACATGAGGAGCTGTATTAAAAGAGAGCATTAGAAAGGTTGAGAACCACTACTCTGGGGCAATCTGGCAGTTCCCTTGAAGGGATAGAAAAGCGAGAAGTCTTGTGGAACTCTAGAAGCCTGACTGTGCCTTAAGAATTGCCCTACACTTCTGCTGCCACCAATGCTGACACAACAGCAGGTGTGTAACAAACACACTGGTGCAGTCCGGGAAGACCAGAGCACAGCTCCACAGGACAAGAACTGGACGGGAGAAGGAACTGGGACAGAGAAGCCCAAGCCCACAGTGGCCTGTGTCCCACCTCAAACCAGACTCAGCCCCATCCATACCCGCTGCAGTTCCTGATTCTTCTCCTCCAGCTGTGCCTCCATCTGCCGCAGCCTCTCTTCAATGTTGCCATGTCTCTCCTCAGCCTGCCAGCAAAGATAACAGAAGCTGACCCTCTGCTCATTGCATTTACACCAGCTACACACTACTGCAGCAGCAGCAAGCACCACATGCGGTGTGGACCATGTCAGCCCTGGCAAAGGGACAACACTTCCTCATATCCATCAGCACCTCTGCGGTTTCAATGTGTATACTATGAAGTGACTCATCCTCTCACGTTGACTTGAAGCATGGCAGGTGCTAGTGACTGCCTTTCTGTGTGTCTGTCCCCACCGCCCCCAACTGGCCTGCCTTTGGACAAGTCATCCACTGAGTGCCTCTGGAGGTCAGCATGTGGAGCAGAAAGCAGCAAGCACAAGCACAGGGCACAGTTCTACCTTCCTAAGCTTGGAAGTAAGCTCCAACAGTTTAGCTTCCTTAGCAGCAGAACTCCCAGAAGACAAAGGACCAGACTACAAAGCAACAGGACAGGAAGGACAGCAGGGAGAAAAGAAACCAAGACTTTAGGAGGGGACCAGGGAGGACAGAAGCAAGGTTCTATTACAGTTGACTAGGACTCCAGTGTCCAGACCTAGGTGTATGAGTGGGGATAGGGCCCACCTTAGGTTTCCCTCACTAAAGGATGCTATCTCCATCTGGGCCCCTCTCTAGCAACCAAGCCCAAGCCTGGGAAACAAGACTCATGCCAGGGATACACACATAGCCTCTGTTCATGCTGCTGTGTCTCACAAACAGGGCACCCACCCATTACTCTCAAAACTCCTGATTCCTGCCTACCCTGCTGTGGATGGTGAGGACCCAGAGGGCAGACACCTTAACAGCAGTAGTGTAAACAACAGCATTATATTAAAAATATTATTTTAAGTATTGTGGTATAAACCTGAAGTACCAGCCATTCTGCTGGCTGAGACAGGAAGGTCAATAGAGGCAAGAGTTGAGGGCCAGGCTAGACTAGATAGTGAGACTCCATTTCAATGAGCAAACAAACATTTTAAAGTAATTTCAAAAGAATGAAATTACTTAAAAACTATGTGACTGTCTTAAAAGACAAATTTCATCTTCCTTTTCTAAGAGAAGCTACAGCCTTTCTTCAAGTTGGTGAGAGAAATAACCCAAGTAGTTGTGACTCTTGGACCCTGATACAAAGGACAGCAGCTTTTACCTGACAGGTTTGAGGACTCATGGGGAATACAGGTCTTGAGCTACACAGAAATAGCATTCCCATCACACAACAGCAGAGACGCTCCGTAGACACCAGTGCACTGACTAAAACAAGGCCTAGCATGTGACCCCACACAGCCCAGACACACCTTGGAGAGTGCAGCCACCCTTTGGGCCAGTTCAGCCTCCACCTCCGGCAGCGTCTCAGCTTTGCGCAGGGTCTGCTGCAGCTTCTGCTCTGCCAACTCCAAACGCTCTTGCAATTGGCGGTTCTTGTCCTCTGTCTAGAAAGGGTACAACACCAAGAGCTCAGGCTGATGCATCAAACACCTAACAAAGCATCTACTGGTTTCAAAGCTTTTATCTGTTTTTATAAAAAACAACAATAGAGGGTTGGAGAGATGACTCAAAGATTAAAAGCACTGGTTGCTCTTCCAGAGATCCTGAACTCAATTCCCAGCAATCACATGGTGGCTCACAACTAGTTATATTGCCTTCTGGTGCCCTCTTCTGGTCTGCAGTGCAGGCAGAACACTGTATACATAATAAATAAATAAATCTAAAAAAACAAAACAACAATAAAAAAACAAACAAAAAACAGTGGAGCAGTGGTGTTGTATACCTTTAATTGCAGCACCTAGGAGGCAGAGGCATGGGGATCTCTGTGAGTTAGAGGCCAGCCTGGTCTACAGAGCAAGTTCCAGGGCAGCCAGGGCTATACAAAGAAACCCTGACTCTGAAAAACAAACAAAACCCCAAACCAATACATACAAGTTCCTATACACTAAAGGAATGTGAGTTATTCATCAGAGTTCCTCATTCTGACAGAAAAGGAGTCGCTGCCCAGAGAGCTGCCTGAAAGCACAGGCCACGGCAAGCTGCTTGGGCTGCTCTGTAAATGCTTGGATAGAAAACCCACTGCAGAAATCTAAATAAGTGCAAGTGGGTAGTGCAAGCACAGGGGCTCCTGTCTGTGGGCACCATCCCCATCCAGCTCTGTGTATGAGCACAACACAATCCAGGTCTCACCACAGTTTCTGCACTGCTTCACAACAGCAGTTTTCACGGCTGCCTAATTTATTTTTGGTCAAGCAACACCCTTCACCCTTTATAAAATACTTTCAATGAGTTGATTGGGTTTTTCTGGTTAACTCTCAATGACCTCAGACCATATCCTGAGGAACAGTACCTTACAGGCCCTATAACCTCTGATGTCTAGAGTTACTGAGTGCACTGTTCAGCATTGCCAACAAGTTCTTTACCACTACTTAGTGAAAGGGCTGAGAAGAAGCAATTGGCTTCCAATGAAACAGAGAAAGGGCTGGGGAGACGGCTTACTGGGCAGAGTACCAGCTATGCAAGCATGAGAACCTGAGTTCAATCCTCAGCACCCACATTAAAAACAAAACAAAGCAAATAAACAAATAAAAACCACTTGCTTGTAATCCCAACACTGGGGAGGCAGATATAGCAGGAACCTTGGTACTCACTGCTCTGCCAATCTAGACAATATGTGAGCTCCACAATCTGTGAGAGATGCTATCTCAAAACCTTACATGAAAGGCTCTAGAAATAGCTCAGCTATTAAGAACATTTGCTATTCTTCCAGAGGATCAAGTTTGATTCCCAAAACCCACATTCACTGATTTACAACCACCTGTAACTTCAGTTCCAGAGGATCCCATCCCTTCCTCTGAACTCCACAGGTACCTACCCACACACAAAACACACTGATTAAAAATAGAAACAAAGCTTTAAAATACATCTTAAATTTTAAAAAGAGTTAAAATTAAGGTGAAGAGCAATAGAGAAAAAGACACTGACTTGGACCTCTGGCCTCCATATGCACACATCCATACATGTAGGTGCACATGTTCATGAACACACAAACATGCACAGACACAGATGCATGCTTATACCAAAAAAAGAAAAGAAGGAAACTGGTAAAAAGTAATTCACAAGAAAAATGACATCTGGACTTCATTTCCAACATGCACATTACAGGTTAAAGGTCTTCAACTTCACAACTGGAAATAATTAAGGCTAGAAAGAAGCCCACAGAACCCAGTACCTGTCGGTGCATGGAGTCTTTATTTGCAATTTCATTTTCAAGTTTGTCATTGAGGTCATGCACAGACGTGGCTTCACGCTGTGCTGCGAGGTAGCGTTTCTCAAGGGTGGTGATTCTTTCCTCCATATCCTCCTTCTGGGCCATTGCCTGTGTTGTAGATTCCAGAGGGAAATGGGGGTCATAAATGCAGAACTTATCAGAACACTCAGGAGACAAAAAGACTAAACTCATCTCAAGTGTGAAACTGCTGTTTCCCCAAAGTAAACTGTCAGTTTTTCCAGACTGAGTAGAATGGATGTACTTTAAGCATATTCACCCACATGATCAGCAGCTTTGCCTGGTCAATCTGCTCATGTCGCCAAGTGTGTACTTGACTACACAATATTAATAAAACAACACTCCATGTGACACTTCAAGCATCCAAGAATCTGATGGCACTGGTGGTGAAGGAGTAGCCTGTGTCTGACAGGCTCATATAGCACTGCAGGCAGATTGCTTCATTTTCTCAGGTAAGAGCTGGAGAAACTTGCAAAGCTCAAGCATGTTGACAAATGAAACGAAAGTCAGCAGCAAAACCAATGCTACAAAGCCCAAACACAGAGACCAGGACCAGAACTTTTGGCATGTTTGATATCTGTCTGCTATCCCCAAATTCAGATTTTAGCTCCTTTCTTATTTCGCAAGTGATTGTTTGCAAACTTTAATATATTTCTTGAAGAAGCAAGTCTTAAAAGAATATCACATAATTCTGACACATAAATAATTCCCTGTGGCCCAAGGAAAGCACAACCTAGTAAGTTCTTTAATACATACAGTGTTTCCTTTGATCTGAATTCTTACAACAAATCACATTCGTCTCCACAATTAAAGCTCCCTGATCTCACATATGCTAAAAGGTTGGGGCCTCATGGGTAACAAAAGACAGATTCAGATGGGACAGAAAGAGTTTTACAAGACAGCATGCAGCTCTCATTTCTTTTCTAATGATTAATGAGGGTCTTGTAAATAGTTACCAAGGAAAAATAATTTTGAGGTGCATATATAAATATGTATTTCCATAAAGATCCTGATGACCAGAGTGTAGTAACCTCAGTACTCAACACCACACCATCCAAAATGACAGAAGATAGCTGGCACACTCCCTCTAACCCCTACACAAGCATAACTGACACCATGTTTATGGGTTATGTGGACAAGTCAGAAGAAACAGAACACAAGGAAGAACACTGTAGCAGCCAGTAGCAATGGAGGCATGTGAACCCCACATGAGAGCAGTGCAGGAGGGAAGGACACGCGATCTGTATCCCAAAGGTCCCTGTAAGTGAGAGCAAAAGACAAAGGCAACAGGAAGTCAAGTGTACCCCACACTCACTTCACGGACATCTCGCTGCAGTTTCGTATTCATCTCTTCAGACTTGATAAGATCTTTTCTAGCTGTGTCCAGATCCTCCTCCAGCTCAGCTGCATGACTAGACAGGGAGGCCAGGCGCTCCTTCATCTGGCTCTGCTCTCTTGCCTGCCTGTCTATGACTTCCTGCAGCTCCAGCACTTTGGCAAGATCCTCGTGGCTCAAGGAGCCGTCGGAAGATCTCTGAAAAGCATAGCCTTATGGCAGTCTGTTTGGCACACCTCCAGAAAAACAGGGACCCTCAGAGGAACCTGTATGCTCCCCAGAGGACACAGACTTTGCCACTGTTCCCCAACAGCCCCATGTGGCAAAACAAAACCAAACACCCCACAGAAAAAAAGTCAAGGACTTGCCTTGCCATTGGTGCTTGGTGTGTTTTCCTGTTCATGGTGTCCATCAACCATTCCATCTGTTAGCGTTTTCTTCTGATTATTCTGTTCTTTAAGAATCATTAGCTAAAACAGAAAATTTGAACACACCAGCATGAGATCTTTACGTAAGAGAAACAAGCAAAGGTGGCCAGTGGCTTTGGAAGACAAGTGCTGTAACTGCTGTGCAGCCAAAGTCTCTAGCAGAGCTGTAAAAACCATTTGGCATCTGCGGACAGAGAGGCACTTAGAAGAGCTGAGGGCTGAGTCCAGTGATGCCAGCAGGCTGACCTAGGAAAAGTAGTAACTTCTGGTGTCTATTACTGTCTCACACTTCTAAATTAAGCATCAATAATCAAACCCTTCAGTCGAACCCCATGACAATACCCCAAGCTCACCTCTTTGTGGGTGGCACCCAGTTCCTCCTCTAACAAGCTGCACCTCTCCAGAGCTACTCGTAGTCGCTCTCGTACCTGCAAGAGAAGGGCTGAGTGTGCACTTGGACTCCTGCTGCATGCCTAAGGCAACACACAATTAGTGGAATATAACAGATGGCTGTCTACTGCCACTGAGAATACCCAGTGGCTTTGTTTTGAGTAAGGCTGACTGGAACTTGTGAACTCCTACTGCCTCAGTCTCCTAAGTGCAGGGACCACAGGTGTGTGCATTTTAAATCTGGCAAAATCTTATTCCTAAATAAATCAGGGCCTGGCCGTGGTGGCACAAGCCTTTGATCCCAGCACTTGGGAAGAAGAGGCAAGAAGATCTCTGTGAGTTTGAGGCCAGCCTGGTCTACAAGAGTGAGTTCCAGAATAAGCACTAAAGCTACAGAGAAACCCTGTCTTGGGGAAAAGGAAGGAAGGAAGGAAGGAAGGAAGGAAGGAAGGAAGGAAGGAAGGAAGGAAGGAAGGAAGGAAGGAGGCAGGCAGGCAGGCAGGCAGGCAGGCGAGATGGCCCAGCGGTTAAGAGCATTGCCTGCTCTTCTAAAGGTCCTGAGTTCAATTCTCAGCAACCACATGGTGGCTCATAACCATCTGTAATGAGGTCTGGTGCCCTCTTCTGGCCTGCAGGCATACACACAGATAGAATATTATAGACAAAATAAATAAATATAAAAGAAAGAAAGAAAGAAAGAAAGAAAGAAAGAAAGAAAGAAAGAAAGAAAGAAGGAAGGAAGGAAAGAAAGATAGATCAGACCACTAAGTTATTATTATTTTGCTTTTTTTGATGGAGAGGGGAAGGTTGAGATAGAATCTTGCTACATAGCCATAGGGCCTAGTACTATCTATGTAGCAAAGGCTGTCTTTGAACTCTCAGCAATCCTCCTTGTCTCTCAAGTACTAGGATCACAGGCTTTAGGAATCATACTAGGTCCAAATTCTTATCAGCACATTGATAGAAAAATTTTACACATTTTAAGACATTCAAGGCAAGGATGCTCATCAGCCACAGAGGCCAGTGCCTTCTAACAGAGAAGCCTTTCACAGGAGCTCCAGAAGTTATAAAACAGTGACTACAGCATCCATAAGGCCCCCTGACAGGGCATACAGATATCGGTGTGGTGATGGTACCTTCTCATCCAAAGCTTTGTGATGCTCAAACAGTGACTTCAGTGCTTTCAGCACCTCCACCTCACTGGACACGCCTGCAGGCGACTGTGCCTGCCTCTTCACCACTGTCATCCGCAGAGAGCGCTCGTGCCTGGACACAAGGCACTCTAGGTGCTCCAGCAACAGCTGCAACAGAGCCCAGCAGGCAATAAAGTGCTTGCCTCACAGGTAAGTACTTCACCCCACAGCAAGGGAAGATGGATTCAACTCAACACAAGCAGAGCAGCCCCTTAAGGTCTCATGATGCTTAACGGACTGATGGCCCACTCTGCAGAGTGCGAAAGGCATAAGTGACTGACCCTGGTGTTGTTCCTCTCTGCCTTCAGTTCAGCGATTTCCTCCTCCCTCTCCAGAAGTTGCTCCCGACACACGTTGAGTTCCTTCGTGAGCGCAGCAAACTCCTAGAGGGCAACAAGCACAAAAGGACTGAATGAACTCATGAGCAAACAGAAACTTCAAAGACCCCAAGAGCCTCTACTGCCTCTACCCACTAGAATGCACAAAGAAGATCCTCCAGGGAATGGGGGACTGACTGGCCTATCTGCAGGCTTCCCTAATAACTCAAACCCTCACTAAGCTGTCCAGCTTTCCCTCTCCCTGTTTCCCAGTCATGACCAGTGGGCATGCTGAATCCAAGCCCACTTCCTCAGCAACCTCAGGAGATCAGGAATGAAGCAAGTAAAGACACTTTTTGTGCTGAAGACATGTAATTTAGAATTATTGGAAACAGAAAAGAAAAAGCCTACAAGACTACTTACTGTCTGGCCTGACCTCTCTGTGGGCATTTCATGGCTAGTCTTTTTAGGCAGAAAGTGAACTAACCTTAAAAATTGATTTTTCACAAGACCAAACCTTTTGCAGAGAAGTGGAGAGAGCTCCCAAGTTGTCATCCCCATTGCTGCCCCAGGGCACTACTCGCACTGTCTACTGAGTGTTCAGGACATCAGGGACAAGTTGAGTATAAGCCATGAGTTCACAAGCGCCTGCCAGTTTCTCAGTGGAGCCAAGCCCTTTAAAATAATTATCTGAAGTAATGCACCTGCTGTTTCTCTGGGCTTTTTAAAGGAAATGGGAGGCATAATGGCCTGCCTGATACAGAACAAACAGACATTCAAAGTACAAAGAGTGGTTGTTGAGCAATTTTACTTTTAAAAAGCAGTCATGTGAACTGGGCAGTGGTGGCATATGCCCAGGCAGAGGCGCAGGCAGGCAGCCTGGTCTACATGAGTTCTAGGACAGCCAGTGCTACACACAGAAACCTGGGGGTAGGGGAATCATGTTCAAATCCCATCTACATCAGACCTTTGCCCCTCAGAACCAACTGACCACCAGTCGCCTGCTCTTGATTCATCAGACTGGCCCAGAAACGCTACCTATGCCACAAGTCAAGCACAGTCTGTGGATGAAGAAAGACAGTCAACAGTTGAGTTATCTCAAGGGGATCAGTAGGAGGGAGACAGAGGTGATGGAGGAGGGTCATCTGTGTTATTTTCATTGGTTAATAAAGAAACTGCCTTGGCTTTTTGATAGGGCAAGATTTAGATAGGTGGAGTAGACAAAACAGAATTCTGGGAAAAAGAAAGCTGAGTAAAGCAGACAATATAGCTCTCTTCTCCAAGATGGACGCAGGTTAAGGTCCTTCCGGGTAAGCCACCACCTTGTGGTGCTACACAGATTAATAAATATGGGTTAAAGCAAGATGTGAGAATTAGCCAATAAGAGGCTGAAACTAATGGGCCAGGCAGTGTTTAAATGAATACAATTTGTGTGTTGTTATTTCGGGCGTTAAGCTAGCCGTGTGGCAGCCGGGCAGGATGAAAAGCAGGCCTGCCCACAGCTCCTTCTACACAGAGGAGATGGTTGAGAGTTCAATGGTCAATGGGGAGCCACACAGCATTTATCCCCCCACCCCCCCGTGGCTGTGGGAAGAAAGTATCATTTTAACTTATTACTGTCTCTCAGAAGAAATTAGCAATTCTCCTGCAGGGAATAGTAGCTGTGGTAATCCATTCTTGGTGTGGCAGCAGGAGTTTGGCCAGAGAGACCAAAAACACCGAGACTAAGCACAGGCTCAGATGGCAATGCCACATATTGCAGCTCTCAAGGACTCTAAAGGAAGCCCTGAAGCTGGTTCTAAAGAGCACAAAGAAGGTTGGGGAGGGGGAGACTCAGTGGACCCTGGTGCTGTATGGGTTAAGAGACAGGGATTCTAGCACAAGGATGGCTCAAGACTCTACAGAGTGGAATGACTGGGCAGAGCGTGCTCTGAAGGGAGAGGAATGGACATGCCTTATTTAAGATAAGCAGACAGCAATGTCAGAGGGGGCTACAACTCCCAGTCAGGGCTCCTGGTATGTTCAGGAGCAGGATACCAGTAGAAGAACAGGAGCCAAGTCCTGGACAGCCAGAAATGCAGGAGCACCAACAAAAGACCCAGATGTCAATGAGGCAGAAGCAAAATCACTGGTACTGGCAGATGAAGTAGGCTGGCCCATTATGGGAGTGAGTGGTGAGACAGAGGTCAATGGTAACAACAGTAGTTCTGTGTCATGGTAACTGGACTAAAGGAAAGAGTACAACAATGACATCAGAACCAGAAGCAAATCAAGAACAAATAATGCAGAGGCTACATACAGAAAGAAGATCAGCCTTCCAAAAGATAGGACTCTTGTTTACAGATGGCAAGAATCGTGGGCATCATTCAGATAAGAGGCCGAGGGGAGAGGCAGAATTTCTTGGGCACAAAGCAAAATCAGAGTTAGTAAAAGGAGAAAAATACAGATTGGGGAGGCAGGCTGCTGGAGCTCCTTTGGGAACAGAGACAGCTTGAGTTTGGGGATGGTACAGGATGGCCCCCAGGACAGACAATACTTCCAGCACACAGTGGCCAAGAGGGTAAGAGGAGGATGAACACACTGCTGCAAGGAGGGACTCACAGGATTTCAGAGTGGCAAGAAAGAGGGATTGGCTCAAGACTGGATAGGGATGGAAAACTGTCAGCATCTTATGGACTGAGGTTCACATTCAACAAATACATTTCATCAAGAAGAAGCAAAAGACACACAGGCAGACTGCACAAGCTACAGGCCTGTTACTTCCCGGGACGCCCTCATTCCCATACAAGTCTACATCCTATGTCATCACCTAGCATCGCTCCATCTCTCAGCAGCAAAAGCAAACAGCTTATAAGTTTTTCATTCTTTTTTAAGGTAGGGTCTCACTAGGTAGCCCAGTCTAACCTTGAACTTATGACCATCTGCTATAGCCTCCCAAGTGTCTAGCTTTGGCCTTCATCTTTTTCAAATGTTTGTTACAGACTTGCTTTAAGATTCCTAAGCTGTTTTGATGTGCTGGAGTTCTCCCCACACACACACTCCCCACCGTCCCCTACCCGCCTCGGTTCCTCTCTCTGTGCAACAGCCTTGGCTGTAGTGAAACTTATTCTGTAGATCTGGCTGAACTCCAACTCACAGAGATCTACCTGCTTCTGCTTCCTGAGTGCTGGATTAAAGGTATGTGCCACCATACCCGACTCCATGTGTCCTCCTCTTACCACAGAAGGACTATATTTCTTCTGTTATTTCATTACATATACATATTTACCATAAACTCAACAGTCCAGACCAATAGTGGCACACTGCTCCAGCTACAGAAAACAAACTCACAACACTTGGCATCATTTTATTCAAAGAAAAACTTTCTCTTGGCTCAAAAGGATCCAACAACTGAAAATGTTATCAAAGCAAATTTAATTTAGGAGTTTAGATAAACAACAGGCAGGAAATTCCAAAGTAGCAGACTCCAAAACCACATTCCTGCTTGTATCACTGTTGCACAAAAAAATCTACAAGACCCTCAGCCATGTGCAGTAGGAATCTACACATCACCACATAGGGACCAACTTTTCACATACCCTTTTTCTCTTAAAACAAAATTAATTTCAACCAGGCACATTCAGATACTCCAGGCAACCCAGCACTCAGATGATGGAAGCAGAAGGATCAGGAGTTCAAGACCATCCTCAGCAATATAGTGAATTTGAGGCCAACACGGGCTACATGAGATCTTGTCTTTGAAAAAATAAAAACAAAAAAAGAAAGAAAGACGGAGAGAAGTATTAAAAACAGTATTGCCAGACTAGGGCAATGTGATGGCTTAATTTATAGAGCATTTGCTGCACAAGCACAAGGACCTGAGCTTGATCCTTAGAACCCATGTTAGAAAGAAAAGGCTGGATGCAGTGGCCTATGTTTCTAAACCCAGTGATAGGAAAGCAGAGGCAAGAGGATCCCTGGGGCTCACTTGCCTGGCCAGCCTAGCATCACTGGCCAACCCTAACCAAGAAAGACAAGACAACCTGAGGTTGTACATGCCCTTTATACAGACTTGCCCACACATACACATAAGCAAACAGAAAATGATCACAACCTGGTGCTGAAGGTCTGGCCTGGTTGTTAAAAGCACTTACTGCGCTTGCAGAAGACATGCATTCACTTCCCAGCATCTATATGGCAGCTCACAAAAATAAGTAATATTGTTTTAAAAATACTGTAACCCAAGTATGCTACTTATATTTTTTTAAAGATTGGTTAATTTCTGTATAAATCTAAGCATGTGTCTGTCTGTATGCCACTAATGTGCCCAATGCCTGTGGAGGACAGTAGAGGACATCAATCTCCTGGAACTAGAGTCAGACAGTTGTCAGCTACCATGTGGGTACAGGGAACTGAATCTGAGGCCTCTGTAAGAGCAGCAACCTCTCCAGCCCCACTTTACTGTCAATGAAAGAGAACAGCAGGCACCAAGGCCATGTCTCTCTACAGGCCACCACCTCCTACCTTCCTACTCTCCAGGAGGTGGCACCACTCCCCACCCCCATCCACACTACCTAGCTCAGTCCCTTCCACATCTGTGATACATTCCATACTCTATACTCTGCCAGCACCATCAATGGCACCTCTTAAAGTTTAAATTGTATTTTGTTACTGTGCTAAAAAACTTCCATGATTACTCCAGCATTTTTAAAAAGGCATCTCTACCACACACCACGTGAGAGTCAGTCTGAGGACACTGTGCTGCTGAAAAATAAGTCAGACACAGAAGTACAAATATTGTAGCAAATGTGAGTGTTCTCATCTGCACTGTGCAATTAAAAAACAAAAGAACCCAAACTGGGTGGAAAAGTTCACCAAAGGCAAAAATGTCTGTATCTTGTCATTTTAGGACATAGTCAAAAGACAACACAAAACAGTAAAATGCGTCTCAACACAAAAACCAACCCTCACAACTGACACACTGAAGTGGACATTACTGTCCACATTGAAGCAAACCATGGGAGAAAGGGCTGGGCGGACAATCTGGCCCATGATTCACAGTCTCTTGGGACCTGCCCAGAGCCACACAGCCACAGAAGCAACAGCTTGCCAATCACCAGGCATCAGTAGCAGGCTAAAAATGGGTATAGCGGTGTGCTGCTGCGGTCCCAGCCCTTGGGAAGCAGAGGCAGTTTGAAAACAGCTTGGGCTATGGAGAGAAGCTGTCTCAAAAAACAAACAATTCCGTCACAAGTTCTAGTATGTCTAGTTCTTTTCCCATTTCTCTTTTTGAAAAATCATGCAAAGTCCACACCTAACCTTAACATCTCACTAGGAAGGTCTGTTTGGTGAAAGCAAATACACACTATTCTCCTTCTGCATTCAGATCAACTGCAGAAAAATGCACTTGAACTGCTAGTGCTGTGACATCCTACAGCCAGTGAGGGTGGTGCTAAAAGTGACCATTTATATCTCCCAGTGGAATGGATTGTTGATCACTAAAACTAGAAAAAAGGGCCAGCAAGATGGCTCATGGGAAAAAGCACTTGCTGCACAAGCCCAACACACTGTGGAAGGATAAAACTTATTCCTGAGAGTTGCCCTCTGACTTCCACACATGTACTATAGGATATACAAGCACACACATGCACAAACACTTGCATATATAGACATACACAAATAATATAAAGTAAAATCTTTGGTTTTAAAAAGAGAAAGAAAAAAAGGTCGTCCCTTTTGTGAACAAGGTGGAAGCTCAATGGCATGGCAGTAGGGACCAATCACTTGGAGGA
This sequence comes from Microtus ochrogaster, assembly GCF_000317375.1. NCBI lineage: Eukaryota > Metazoa > Chordata > Mammalia > Rodentia > Cricetidae > Microtus > Microtus ochrogaster. Next base: position 37,110,458 of record NC_022015.1, read on the forward strand.
AGGACTTGCTCAGGTATGGCCCACAGTCCCTCTCTGGCATGCAAGTCCTACTTTAGTCCTTACCATCTGTGCAGCCTGGCTTCAGCCCCACTTCCTCCCCAGAAGAGTTCTGGCCAATACAGCCTCCACTGAGGGTACAAGCCGGCTTCCATCCCCACCTGACCCAGCCTGATAGATTGCAAAGGCTGCCAGGCACCCCAGTTCCTGCTTTGCCACTTTAGAACTCAGGTGACTTCTAGAGTCACCTGCCTGTCCCACCTCCAGCTCTTTGCTACTCATTTCTATTTGGGTATCTCACATGGCTCCATGTACTCTCACACTGGGTTCATCAATTCTTCCTTCCTCACCTCCAGCTCCTCCTAAGCCCAGTAGACATAAGCACCCAGCCATATAGGTCAGATGCTTACACAGCATGGCACCTCTTTCCACTCCCTCCATCACCTGCCACTGAGGACTCTCATGGCTGACTGCACCTCCTATATATATCTTCTGGACTCATCTACTTCCCAGAGCCTAGCTCCTCTATCAGGCCACCATGTCTGCTTAGACTGCTATGAACCTGCCTAGTTCCCTGGGTCTCCCTTCTTCCTTCTTTCAAATCTGTTTTTTGTTTTTCCGAAACAAACAAAAACCTGAGACTCCTTTGCTTAGATTCCTTTAAGAAAGCCCTAGAGCAAAAGCTTCTCTGGTACGAGTGAAAAGCAGTGACACATCAAAGCCACCAGACATGTAACCCAAGCATTTGCACGGGTCTCTCACTAACCCTTACTGCCAGGTAGCACCAGCCCTCCAAGTAGAGAACAGCAGTGGCTCCAGTAGTAATCACTGCCTCACAGTCAGCTTGCTGGCACAGGGGAGTCCACGTTCCTCCACACTGTCTCTGCCCCTCTTATGAACATCACTTCACACTGGTCCTCTGCCTCAATACATGAATCTACCCATTCTCAGAGCAGCTGCTGCCACCCTGCAGTTCAAAGTTTGGGCACTTAGTAGAGAGGCCTTCCTCAACTTCCCCTTTTGGGCACTAGCAAACCAGCCTCTCAGTCCCTAGTCCATGCACCTTACTTCTAGTCTAAGTGTTCCAGCAGGCAGAAGCCCAGGTCCACAGCACAATGCCCACCAGCCAGGTCTTCCTAACCAGTGCGTGATACCCAAGTGATGGCAATGGCACAAAAGATATTACCCTCAAAGGAGATGTTGCCAAATGACACCATCTGGTTGGGCTCTGGTTTCAGCAGACCACACCAACCCCAGGTTTTCAGGTAACAGGACATGGCCTACTCAGTAGAGATGTCCTATACAGAAAAACTATTCCCACAAACTCCTAGCTAGGCCTCACCCACCTGAGTCAACACTTCTGATGGCTACACCTGGCTTGTTTTGACAGCTTCCCTGGGTAGTTCACTACCCTTCCATTATGGAAACAGGCCTTTCTGATCTCGGGTATGTCACACAAGTTCCTCCTTCAGGCTCATTTACCTACAGAATGCATGTAAAGATTCCTCATTCTACCCAGGGTCCAAGACCGCCATGTGAGACACCTGACTGCCAGGCAGTGGCACTGCTAGTACATTAGCTTAACAGAAGGCCTATTGTGGAATATTACTTTAACTATGTAAAGATATGCTACATTTTCTTTATGTTGCAGAAGATTAACTATGTAAAAGTGTGTTACAAATTTGGATTTTTTGTTTTTGGGGTTTTCTGGGTTTTGTTGTTGTTGTTTTCCTTTGGTTTTTTGAGATAAAGTTTCTCTGTGTAGCTTTGGAGCCTGTCCTATCACACTGCTCTGTAGAGCAGGCTGGCCTCAAACTCATGGAGATCTACCTGCCTCTGCCTCCCAAGTGCTGGGATTAAAGACATGCACTACCACCGCCCAGTATGTTACACATCTGTTTATGTTGTGTTTACTATATAAAAATGTGCTGCTGTTTTACCTGCCTAAGGTAACTGATTGGTCTAATAAAAGCTGAATGGGCAATGCTAGGCAGTAGAGGGATAGGTGGGGCTGGCGGATGGAGAGAGTAAGCAGGGAAAGGAATCTAGGCTTGGCGGGGAAAGAAAAAGGAACAAGGAAGAAAAAGAGGGAGACGCTCAGGGCCCAGTCAGCCAGGCAGTTGCTGACAGACAGATCAGTGTAAGATATTCATTATGAAAGAAAGACAAAAAGTCCTGAGACAAAACATAGATGAAGAGAAACAGGTTAATTTAAGTTATAAGAGCTGCTGGGCAGTGGTGGTACATGCCTTTAATCCCTCAGCACCCAGGAGGCAGAGGCAGGTGGATCTCTGTGAGTTCAAGGCCAGCCTGGTCTGTAGACTAAGTTCCAGGACAGCTAGGGCTACACAAGGAAACCCTGTCTCAATCCCCGCCCCATAAAAAGAGCTCTTGGGACAAGCATAAGACAAGCATTCAAAACTAATAAGTCTCCATGTCATGATTTGAGGGCTGGCAACCAAAGAAAGACTGCTACAGAGGCCCATCAACCCTTCGTGTGGCACTGTGACTCCTGAGGGAACCCAGGTAACTGCTAGAGATACACTAGCTGACTTTGTCATTCATGAAGATGAGGTCAGTGAAGTTTCTTCAGGTCATCCTTTTTTGCAGCGGCGGCAGCAGCATTTTCTCCAAACAAGAGTCTCCTTACACATGTGGCACGAGGCGTCATCACTCTGGGACCACAACAAATCTCCAGACTGCACTTGCCATGATTGATCTGTTCTAAGAAGAAAGTCTTCAAGAATGGCCTGGACTTAGGGTATCACAGCTCAACAAATATTCTCAAGGTTTGGCACCCTCAGAATCCAAGGATCTTAATTTCTCCTCTCAACTGCACTAGATGCTGGATCATCATTAGCCTCAGGTCTGGGCTGCCTTCTTGAGCTGGCTCTGCATGCTGAGGAGCTGCCAGAACCTAAACAGACCCATCAAAACCTGAATATGGAGGGCTAGAGAGATTGCTCAACAGTTAAGAGCACTGGCTGCTCTTATAGAGGCCCTAGGGTCAGTTCTCAGCACCCACTCACACAGTGACTTAGAAAAACTAGTTCTTTAGAAAAACTCTCAGTTCCAAAGGATCTGGCACCTTCTGGCCTATGTCGGCACCAGGTATGTGCACAATGTGCTTACATACATACAAGCAGACATTCATATACATACAATAAAAATAAACAAATATTAAAACAAAAAAACCTGAATGTGGACTCAAGCTCAGCACAGCACACACAAAAGATAAGAAACAAAACAGCCAGGCAGATCTGGAAGAACAGAAGGGCCAAGAAGCGGTTTCAAACACAGGGCTCAGGAGATTGAACACACACACCCCTTTCTCAGCTTCTGAATCAGCAGCTATGGAGATCGTGCTCTGGACTCCTAAGCTGAAACAGCTCTGTGTGAGGGGAGCCCTGAAAGTCCTAGTGTGGCCCTGGCCCAACTATGGCTAACCAACGGCCTGGGCTCAGCCGGGACACTGCCTCACTCCTGACAAGTAGTCATTCCTGAGAAGCCAACATCTTTTTCTGTTGTTCCTGGGGGCACTGTGGTTAATGAGGAGCTGGTGTAGCTGTTGTGTGCCAGAATGTGGGATGTCCCGTAGTGCAGTCAGGCTCAGCTACTTCCCGTGCACCTTATAGAAGAGCTAGGACACTGTACTGGTTTTTAAAGGCCATGCCTGTAGTTCAGCTTCTTTGACGATGCTACTCTGTGACAAAAGAAATCACACTGTACACATTAATGGAGCAGTACTCACCCTGCTGTGCCACACAACTAGAATGGGTCAGTCAGAGGGCCTGTGCTCTGTCAATGCCACTGCCATCAACCACAGGGCACTGAACATGAACACACATCAGATCAGCTTTACTGTCTGTTAGTCTCCAATATAGTTAAAACTCACAGCAAAATGCATATTATGTTTTGACTAAAAAGTTAAAGGCTACATATAGTCATAAGTGCTCACGTATGAGTAAGCAAGGGCATCCTGCACTGGTTCAGCATCAAAGCCGATGATCTAGTCCCACAACCCAGCAACTAAGCAACTATCTTACCCTCTTTTTCCTCTTTCCTTTCCCTTTGTGTGAGTTTTGGTTTCTGAGATGAATGGCTCACATAGTCCAGGCTGGTCTCAAATTCACTTTGTAGTAGAGGATGACTTTGAACTCCTGACCTTCTTCCTATGTCACCTGAGTGCTGGAATCACAAGAGTACACATCATACCTGAATGTGAATTACTTCTACTTCTAAACATGTACACGCGCACACACACAACGTGCTTAAGTAATTTGAATGTCAGCATCATTTCTCTGTTATAATACTTGTCTTTTTAAGACTCTCTAATACTATAGACAGAATGAATTACTATCTACTATAAAACAGAAAACGGCCATAAGCCTGAAGTGAACTATACTTGGTATAGCTGAATCCTCTTAGCCATCATACACAGCACAGCTGGTGCCCATCGCAGGACTCTGAGAAGAAGCTCTTCCTCTAGTCATCTCACCTTAGACTGAACGGCGAGCACTGGCTTGCCGTTCAGGTACACAGGCCTGCAAGGAGTCAGAGGTAAGACAATGCACTCTGGCTGCAAGCTAAGTTTCCATGTAGGACACATTTATCTCCTGTCTATAGCACTACCATATCCATTTAAATCCTCCACAGAAAAGTCACATTGTTTTTCTCTTTGCTCGACAACCCAATCTTTCAGTGAGCCATATGGGCACCCTTGAGATTCTATCTTGCAAAGGAACTGTAAGCTGTGCCTGTGGGACACCAAGTCAGTCCCTGGGCATGTGCCTCCCAAACTGCTGCCATGTCCGAATGCAGTGGTTATGCCTTGTGATGCTGGCAGCAAGGGTACACTAAGCACAAAACAGCATGTGGGTGTGGGAAGCGCCAGTGTGGCAGCTCTGTGGGCCTGACAGGCTGATGCCAATCCGAGGGCAGGGCCCTGAGTAACTTGCTGTTCCTCTGGAAAAGTGACATAATACTGGCCTCACTGGCCAGTAAAGACAGGAAAACTCAAGGAATTCTTCCTCTTTGTACACACATATACATACACTACTCAATACTTCCCACACCAGACAGGGGAGTATTCACACACAGAGCATTTCTCCAACACACACTGGCCAGGTTCCCAATTCCATCTGACTCTGCATGGCCTACCCAGAGAGAGCATCAGATCTCACAGGTGGGCCCAGCCTACAAGACTGCACATCCTAAAGGTGGCATCACACTCCAGGCTGTGGCCTGTAAGTCGAGAGCTCCTGCAGGCCCCTCCTTGGTTCTGGGTCACTTGCTGGAGTAGCTCATGGAACTCAGGGCAGCGCTGCCTTACACCTGCCCCCTACTTTATTATAAAGGCCATGATGAAGGGCGGCCATAGCCACCAGACCAGAAAGCCTCAAGGTGAGGCACCTGGAAGGGGATGCCTCCATGTCACCTTCAGGCTCACTGCCCCCTGGCACCTCCCGTGGTCAGCTATCTGGATATTTGCACCCTGTCTTTAACTTTTTTGTTTGTTTTGTTGTTTTTACAGATAGAGTTTCTCTGTGTAGCTCTGGCTGTTCTGGGATTCCATTTGTAGACCAGACTGGCCTTGAATTTAGAGATATGCCTGCCTCTGCCTCCTGAAAGCTGGGACTAAAGATGTGTGCCACACAAGCTTCTGTCTTTTACTTTTTATTGAGGTTTTAAGGGTCAAGTAGGCTAATGCCATCACAGCCTCTAGTCACTCTCCCCTCCCTAGAGGCTAGGGAAGGGGCGGGATTGAGATCCCAAACCCTTGGGAGTACCTTGAACTTTCTGGTGCCCAGTTTCAACATGAGACAACATGAGCACCCAGAATCACTTGTGACCCACAAAGGACATTCCTGCCACTCTGGAAAATCTGGGAGATGAAAGGGCAATGGCCAAGGCAAAGACCTAATACACAGTTCTCGTCAGTCTCACATTTGTCACCAACTTAGCACCAGTTCATATACACAGGTCAGCAGATCTTGGAAAACATCCAGATACTGAACACTGACACCATTTCCCAAGGCTGTGTGTGCATCAGGGGCAGGTACACACAAATGTCTCTGAAGACAAACTTGGCATTCTGCACTGAGCAATTGCACTGCTACAGGAATCATTGCCAGGCTCACTTAAGAGTTTTACCCTGGAGACATTAATCTGTCGACATTGCATCTGGGGTAGGGAGGATCTAAAGCTGCTATGAAGCCTCAAGAGGATATAGGACATGATGATCAACACTGTAACATATGTAAAAGACACCAGTGACACATCTCAGCCTCAGCTGTTGACAGGCAAGAGCTTCAGGTCACCCTTTCTGCTCATATCAGGAATGCTATTGGATGGACTGGGTCAGAGAAGGTGTTCCAGAATGAAAGGAAGGTCTAGGTGGGAAACCAGAACTGAACAGTGTCTTGTTAAAGAGTTCTCCTGGCACTGAGGAACACATGTACCCCAGTATGGTCAGCTGTATTACAGCATTTCCTGGCCATTTATTGATGGTCCAATAAACACAAAGGTTCCAGTGTTCATGGTCACACAGCTCTGGCTACACAAAATAGTGTAACTGAACTTGAAAGGCCCTGGGTGCTCGTTCATGAATTTCTCCTAGTAAGAATGACTGCCTACAGGAAGACATAAAAAGACGTAAGTGATTGGTGGGAAAGATAAGAAGAAAGAGCTATTGTCAAGCCAGGAAGAGTCTGCACACGCCCCGTCTCCCAGCCCCACACAGACATTGCTTTGCTGTACAAACTGCCCATCACAATCCTCCCACACAAGTTCTCAGAGGGCCCACTAAAGCCCTGGAAGTTACCAGCCTCTTGAGAGCTTCCAACCCTTCAGGCCTCTGCTGTTTCTATCTCAGTCCTCCTGCCCTCCCAACAGCTTCCCTGTACTCACTTCCAGGGAACCACAGCTCTCATTCCACCCCTGCTGCTGCTGCTGCTGCTGCTGCCTCTTCCCACCACGTCATGAAGGACCAGCAGAGAACACAATTGATGAGGAGACTCTGTTGGAGGTTGGGGAGGCCAAATAGCTCAGCCTTTCAGTTCTTGCTTCTGCAGTACTGGGTGAAGCGCATATGTGCTGGGCAAGCTCTGCCTCTGAACGCACCTTATGTCATGATCAAGCACTTCCCAAGGGCAGCTGCTGCTTCTTTCAACTCAATTTTGTAATGTGTATGGATGTTCCTGTGTATGGATGCATGTGTGCATATAGGGAGGTGTGCATATATGTGTGTGTACAATGTGGAGGGCAGGAATCAACCTTTGTGTCATTCCTCAGGAGCTGTCCATCTTGTTCTTTTTGAGACAGTATCTCTCCCTGGCCTGGCTCTAGGTTAGGCTGGTTGGCTAGCAAGGCCCAGGGTTTCACCTATTTCCACCTCCTTGGAGATAAGATTATAACCACACTCAGCTTTTGCTTTTATTATCATTATTTATGTATGGGTTTTTTTGTCTGCATGTATGTCTATGTGGAGCCCTGGGACTGCAGTTACAGATTCTTGTGAGCTGCCAAGTGTGATGGAGGAAGGTCATTGGTTAATTATAATAAAGAAACTGCCGTGGCCCATTTTATTGGTTAGAACATAGGTGGATGGAGTAAACATAACAGAATGCTGGGAGGAAGAGGAAGTGAGCTCAGAGACACCAGGCTCCCCTCTCCTGAGCAGACGCAGGCTATGAAGCAATCCGCCAGGTCAGACATGCTGAATCTTTCCCGGTAAGACCGGTGCTACACAGTTTATTAGAGATGGGTTGATGGGGATATCAGAATTAGCCAGTAAGGGCTGGAACTAATGGGCCAGGCAGTGTTTAAAAGAATACAGTTTTCGTGTAATTATTTCGGGGCATAAGCTAGAGCTAGCTGGCCGGGAGCTGGGGGAGCAGGGAAGCAGCCCGCAGCCCCTCACTACACAAGTGGGTGCTGGGAATTGGACCTAGATCCTCTAAAAGAGTCATCTCTCTAGCTCAACACCCAGATTTCTTATATGGGTTCTGGGAACTGAACTCAGGTCTTCATATGCTTAAAGCAAACATTTTACAGAGTTATTTCCCCAACACATCCCTCAATACTTTCAAAAGAGGTTTTCTTTAAGTGGAGAAAACCCCAGAGCCTACTATACCACAGAATACAGCAGAGTCAAGGATGAAGACACCAGCTCCTCTGTTCCTGTCTATCTTACAGGAGGCCGTCACTGACTTGAGGCCTATCTAGAGTCGACATGGATTTTGGGTTTGGTTTTGCTTTTTTGAGAGAGGGTTTCTGTGTAGTCCTGGCAGTCCTGGAACTCTGTAGACCAGGCTAGCCTTTAACTCTAGAGATCCATCTGCCTCTGCCTCCCAAGTGCTGGGATTAAAAGCCCACCACCACTGCCCAGCCATATCTTTAAATGAACAGCAGTGGTAACAGATGGTTGTGAGAAGAAGAACAATTCTAGACACTTGTCCTCAAAAAGCTGGCAGTCTTTACCTCAATGTTCTACGTGTGTTATTATCACTTCTTTATGAAGTAGCCTGAAACATTTAGAGCCAGTCTCTGGGTTAACTTACAACTAAGGACTATACCAGTATCTCAAAATACAGAAAAGTATGGTTTCTAAATGAAGAAAGTAAGCTATCTGCCCATACCCCAGAAGCTCTGCCCTGTACTAACAGAATCCAGACCAGGGTCATCAACCATTCTGATGCCTCCTGCCCAAGCACAGCAAGTACATGTTAGGCTAACCATCTTCTACCAGCACCTAGCTCTTCCCAGATGGCCTTGCACAGAGAAACCGCAGCTCCATGAAGGGAAGCACATAGGGCTGCCCACAGGAGTGTGCTTCCCAGTAGGTTCTTCATTCACTGCAGCTTTTCTGGAACAAGTATTTCTATGATTTGCACAAGAAAAAAAATGGAGTGCACATTCTCGCCAGTCTAGTATTCTAGACACCACCAGTGTGACCACACAGAAGCCCAAGCTGTCTGTGAGAAATGACTCTGACAGACAGGAATAAAAGTAACAAGGGCAGTGACACGACAGAACTCTGGGAAAGATGGCAGTACACCGGGAACAGCGTCCCTTGGCAAGTTTCCTGACAATCCCAGTTAGGAGGTGGGGTTCACTGCTGTGTGAGATATGCTGGTCTGTCATAGTTCAGCCAGGCTGTTGCTATATGCAGTGTTTTGGTTGGTGACATCTGATCCCACTTTCTATATGTGGTCCACCTCCAAGGAGCAGCATGTGGCCCTGAGGAAAAGCTTACTACTCCAACCCAACTGCAGCACAGGTTGGTCATCCTCACTGCTGAAGGGAAGGAAGGTTCCTACAGGGGTAGTTATTGGACCCAGGCACCTAGCAGTGTCCCTGGCAACACAGGGTTCAGGTTAAACCAGCACCTTCTCCAATTTCTTCACACAGAAACAGGGCCATATGGCTCGTAGTCTTCACAAACACTGGTCCTTCTCAAGGGCCTTCAGGTAACTGCTTTCTGAGCATTCTCCACAGGCTGCCTCCAGACTTTAAACACTATCCCGGAAAACTTAACCCTCTCTAGACTGCCCCTGGCAGCACCCTCACTATGGGCACACTGGATGAAGGGCTGAAGCTGCAGGTGCTCAACACTCCATGGTATTCAACTGTTTTCCCTCATCTCCCCACTTCCCTCACTGGTCATGTGAACTTCTGGAATCTTAAAGATCTTCTTCACCACGGCCCACCTTGGTAACCCTAAGAATGGGGCTGTCAATGGCCACTATCTATGGACTGATTATACCAGGCTCAGTACTGAACATGTCACACTGCTGTCCCCACAATCTAAGGTAAAGCTCAGCAAAAAGCAGAAACAGAGCAACATTCCAGACTCACACACTTGCAAAGCCTTGAAGAACACAGCCCTAACATGCAATCCTCCAGAAGAACCAACACAATCATGAAGACTCATCAACTTCCTGTGTCTTAAAGTCCCTTTCCCACACTCAAGACAGGGATGTAATCCTGTTGTACCTACAGGAGGGAAGATCTCAACACCGTAGGAGGGTGTCTTTAGGTGTCCCTCCTACCTGGCCTGACCAACCTTCACCTCACCTTCAATCACTTGCCTTCTGCAGTGGAGTCTGGAACACAGTCTCCCTCTAATTCAGTGAAGGACTATGTAGATAAAACACTGAGAGGGCTGGAGAGATGGCTCAGCGGTTCAATTCCCAGCAACCACATGGTGGTTCACAGCCATCTGTAATGAGGTCTAGTGCCCTCTTCTGGCCTTCAGGCATACATGCAGAAAGAATATTGTATACATAATAAATAAATATTTTTTAAAAAAAAACACTGAGAAGAGAGTGCTTAGACCCATCCAGCTTTCACACTTCCACAGGTGCTCCTAGGACCACCTTCACAACACACCTCACCTGGGTCTGGGTGTCAGCCTTCGCTGCAAAGACCCCAGAAAGATGCACCTCTTACACTGATCTGCAACATCATAACCTCCTATGCTGCAGAGAAAAAACCCTAGGCCCCAAGAGGTTATAGGACACAGCAGAGTCAAAGCCACCTCTTTCTGCTGAGGGGCCATGCACATCCCCTCAGCCAGGCTGCAGCACATCAAATGGTCAGTGAAGGGAGAGATGAGGGAGGAGTATGCCCCTCATGACACAACCGGGGCTGGCTGACATGACATTCTCAAACATCACTTCTACTTTCTCTGTTGCTGCAGCAACTTCAGTTAGCTCCAAGTGTGTCACAGCTGCAGTCAATGAATTCAATCACTAGGAATAAAAAGCTGACGAGATGTTAGTTACAAAGCAGAGGCACTGGCTGGAAAGAAGGGTATCCGTGGGAAGAGAAAATGATGAGGGGTGGCGATGGGGTAAGTATGATCAAAATGCACTATACTCATCCACGAACAGATCACCAACCTAGTATTATATAAATAACACTGTATTGTACTATATGTATATAGCATATACATAATATAGACTAATTTTAAAATTGGTCATGGGCAGGCAGGGAGATTCAGCAGCTATATAGAAAGACACTAGCCAGCAAGCATAGACCCCACATGGTAAAAGGAAAGAATTGACTCCTGCAAGTTGTCCTCTGACCTCCACATTTATGCCATGTACATGTACACACACTCTCTGTCTCTCCAAATTTAAAACTCATCATATACTGTCTGTAACTCCAGTCTTGGGAGATAAGACACCCTCTTCTGGCCTCCATAGGTAATGTATACATGGTATACATTCATGCATGCAGGCAAAACACTCACACACATAAAATAAATACATTTTTAAAATAAGTGGCATGGGCTGGAGAGATGGCTCAGAGGTTAAGAGCACTGACTGGACTCAGGACTTCCAGAGGTCCTGAGTTCAATTCCCAGCAACCACATGGTGGCTCACAACCATCCATAAGGAGATCTGGTGCCCTCTTCTGGGCTGCAGGGATACATGCTGGCAGAACACCGCATACATAATAAATAAATAAATAATTTAGCCGGGCGGTGGTGGCGCACGCCTTTAATCCCAGCACTCGGGAGGCAGAGGCAGGCGGATCTGTGTGAGTTCGAGACCAGTCTGGCCTACAAGAGCTAGTTCCAGGACAGGCTCCAAAACCACAGAGAAACCCTGTCTCGAAAAAAACTAAATAAATAAATAAATAAATAAATAAATAAATAAATAAAAAATAAGTGGCACACACTTTACATATGACACACATTGTACTGAGCTGGGAAAAACATGAAGAAAAACAACAGGAAGTCAAATGCCCTATGTAAACTGAGCACAGGAGCTGCAGACAAGAGGAGACATCTAAAAACAGGATTTAAGATTTGGGGCATAAAAGAAACCGACTTCAGACATCAGGAAATCAGCTCATCAGCTCATGACACCTGTGTGCTGTGTGCCCACTATGCACTGTGTGCCTGCCATGTGTCCTGCACCATGCTCAGCACGAAGCACTCACTAGACTACTCAGTGCATGGTTCCACCTCAGGTTTTGGCCCAGCTGTATGGAAAGGACAGAAGGACAGCTAAAGATCCTCTGCCACAGAAGCAGCACTGCAGTTCAATTATATAGGCTGGGGACACCTGAGAGGTAATTCTGTGTACCCAATCTTGTGCTAGTCGGAGAAGTTTGGAGCCAGACTGCCTGTTGGATTCAGATGCATGCCACCACTCAGTGCCTGCAGAACCCTAAGCTGGTGATCAGGCCTCACAAGGCAATGTCCTCATCTATGATGTGGTGCCATCAGCCTGTTAGAGCCCCATTATGAGCATCAGAGGCTAAGTGGGCTTAGAGGCAATCAATGCCTGTCAACCAGTACGCCCCCATCTTCCCAGTACCCACATACCCAGTACAAGGTTTGCTGAACTCACAGCAGACAAGCAACAAGTGCTTGCTAGGTAGAAACCAGACACCACTATCCATGATATACTGATAAGAGAACCCAACGCTCAGAAATGAGTAATCTAACAGGAGACAAGGAGGCAGACATCCTGCCTGAGGACACACTTGTCGTCCCCACCTACCTTCTCTGACCTGAGTATAACAAAGGAAAAGAGAAGGGTGGGATGTATCTTAAGAGATGATCAGAAATGGTGAGAGACATGGCAAGGTATATTTTTAAACTATGCATGCCAATTACTCTCCATCATCAAAAGGAAAGTACACTTAAGCATTTATATAAAACAGCTTTAAATAACACAAGGAACAAAAAAACCAGCTTGCCTAGTCTCTCTAGACATGAGCTTAGTAGTGTGTTAGAGGCATAGGAGCAGAGTCATATAACAGCAAAGTAAAATTCCACACAGAATGGCTTTAAGGGGGGCTGGAGAGATGGCTCAGAGGTTAAGAGCATTGCCTGCTCTTCCAAAGGTCCTGAGTTCACTTCCCGGCAACCACATGGTGGCTCACAACTATCTGTAATGAGGTCTGGTGCCCTCTTCTGGCATGCAGACATACACACAGACAGAGTATTGTATACATAACAAATAAATAAATATTTTTTTAAAAAAAGAATGCCTTTAAGCACCTCCGGCAACTGGACCTCCAGTTCCATCACCACCAAGCTTAGCATTTTAATATGCATAAAAGAAATGTTGCACCAGACTCTTCAAATTGACACTCCAACCCATTCAGCACTTCAGCAAGACTTCCTCTGTCACCATTTAACCAACCCACTGTGTCTGAAGCAGAGGGAAAGGAAAGCTTGGGAGTTCCAGAGATTGACTGCACAGGGGTACCGACTCCTGGCAAGCAGCATTTTCAGTTTTCCTATGCGTGACTAGACTACAGCACACCACCATGGTGGACCTGAAAACAATGTCTATATAGCCCTGGTACTGATTTAAGCTGCACAGGCCAGTGGGTGATTAGCCCATCTGAAAAGCAGAAAAATATGGGAATGCAGGATACGCTTCAAGCTCTCAAATTTATTTTTGGAGCAAAATGAAATTTCCTCCTTGGAATAAGAATGAGACTCAGTGAAAAGCAAAAGGATGAACTCCACAGGGACCGCCCCTGCCAAGAGGGCCTCAGCACAGCAGCCTGCCAGCTCTAGCCAAACCCCTGCTTTTAGCCACAGAGAAGAAAAACAAACAAACACACACAAAGTGGAAACATTTTGTCCACATCTCTGAAGCTGGATCCTCAATAGGGCCCATTACCACAATCAGGTCAGAACCCAGGACCACCTGCACCCACACCACCTGTCCGGTGAGACAAGGTCACTTAGTGGGCATTCCTTACAGTTCTGCCTTGCTAGACATGTGCCATCTTGTAATTTTCTGATGGGTGTGACTGTCAACTCTAAGGGTTTGGTCAGCTGACAGACACATCTCTGAGAGGTTTAACTATGGAGAAAAACCTGTCCTGAATGTAGGATGCTGCATGAGGTGGGCTATGGTCCTATACTGAATAAAAATGGAAAAAGCAGGAAGCCAGATGAATTCATCTTCTGTTTCCTGCTTACAGGTATAATGTATCCAGCAGCCTCAGACTTCATCACGACCTTTCCTGTCTTTAAGGACTGGACCTTCTTAAACTGTGAGTCGAAAGTAAACACTCCTTCCCTTCAGTTGTTTCTGGGCAACTTCAGAGGAACAAGGAAATACAGAAAACTGGTTCCAATAAGGGGGACTGATGCTGCTAAACCTGACTATGTGCTTCTCAGGCCTTTGAACCTGGTTTGTGCAGGCCCAGGAATGCAGTAAGCAGAGTCTAGTGGACAACTCTGACAGGAGCTTGAAAGACCAGAATGCTAAAAGAAACACGCAGAGGAGGCCTGGCTCATGAGGTTTCAGAGAAGAATAAGGAAATTCCAAGACAGCGCAACTCGCTGTGCATGACTGCTGCTCACTGCACTTACTCAGCTCTGCAGTGAGACCACAGAACAAGACTGGGAAAAAGGCAGCACTGAGCTTAAGAAACACAGGTGCAGAGAAAGCACTGTCATCTTTAGAGATTAGCACCACTGAAGAGGAACTCAGGCTCTACACTGGGACAACAGCAAATGTGTCCTGAGAACAAGATCTCACCCATCAAAGGCTCCAGCTTGTGAAAAGATTCAGATGAAAGGACAAAACTTGTGCTAAGAAAGCAAATGAAGGCATTCCTTGCTCAAAGGCAAGTCCAAAGAAGTGTTTTGGCAGGTTCAGCTACCAAGGTGCACATCGGCCACTACAGCTGTAACTACAGCTGTGATGGCAGGGGCCAGATCACGTCTAGATCTGGCCACACAACTTGGCAACATCATCCTATGGTTTTGTAAGCATGTAAAATGCATGACTAAGAGGGTCATGGAGGCATAATCTGAGAGGAGGGAGCCTCAATTGAGAAAGTGCCTCCATAAGATCAGGCTACAGGCAAGCCTATAGGGTATTTTCTTAATTAGTGATTAATATGGGAGGGCCCAAGCCATTGTTAGCGGTACCACCCCCCTAACCCCTGCACCCCACCCAGTCACCGCTGGTGGTCCTGGAAGCTATAAGAAACTGTGCTGAGCTGACCATAGGAAGCAAGCCAGTAAACAGTGTACCTGGAAGTGCAAAATTAAATGAACCCTTCCTTCCCAAGTTGCTTTTGGTCATGGTGTTTTATCACAGCAATAGAAACTCTGAGACAGAGGATCACACCAAATTCCAGGAAGCCTCTAAGGCCAGGTAGTGTGTGTCAGGGTCAGATTCCCCACAAACAGGAGTCGTGAAAGTGATGGCTGCATTGCAGTGGACATTCCAGGATACTGGAGATAACAGGACTGCAGGACATCAGCTAAGAAAGCAGGAAACATGCAGCTCACCAAGAAAAGTGCTATAGGCAGCAGAAGCAGGGGCAATCACCAAGGCTACTGATGCCCTGAGTCCATCAAGTGTTATAGACCTGCAAGACCTGCTGCTTGCCTGCTGGCCTTTCCTTGTCACCCTGGCTCCTCCCTTTTAGAACAGGAATATTTACCCTCTACTGCTGCATACTAGAAATCCATTTCCTCACTTACCTTTTGATTTTAGAAGGGCTCATGTTAAACAACTGCCTTCTGACTCAGAAGAGACTAGTTAAGACTGTGGGGCCTGGGTATACATTTTTTTAAATATTTATTTATTTTTATGTATACAATATTCTGTCTGCATGTCTGCATGCCAGAAGAGGCCACCAGACCTCATTACAGATGGTTGTGAGCCACCATTTGGTTGCTGGGAATTGAACTGAGGACCTTTGGAAGAGCAGGCAATCCTCTTAACCACTGAGCCATCTCTCAGCCCCCCTGGG
>NC_022015.1:37126346-37128881 GCF_000317375.1 Microtus ochrogaster
ATAATAATAATAATAATAATAATAATAATAATAATAATAATAATAATAATAATAATGGCTACAGAGATGGCTCAGTGGTTAAGAGCATGCACCATTCTACCAGAGAACCAGAGTTCAATTCCTTGCACCCATGTCAGGTGGCTCACAAACACCTGTAGCTCCAGCGCCAAGAGCTCCAACTCCTCTGGCCTCTACAAGCACCTACACACACATGCACATACCTATACAACAGATACACATACACATAATTAAGAAAAATAGTTAAAGGAGCGGGAAAAATGGCTCAGCAGCACCCAAATAGCATTTCACAAATGACTCTAACTCCAATTCCAGGGGATCCAACACCCATGACTGAAAAAAAAATACAGTGGCACATGCCTTTAATTACAACATTTAGGAGACAGACACAGATCTCTGTGAATTCCAAAGGCAGTCTGACCTACACATGAAGTTCCAACACTTTGGAGACAGAGACAGGAGAATCCCGAGTTCAGAAGTTTGAGGCAACTCTAAGCAACACAGAAATACCCTATTATAAATTAGTAAACAGAGCCGGGCGGTGGTGGCGCACGCCTTTAATCCCAGCTCTCGGGAGGCAGAGACAGGCGGATCTCTGAGTTCGATACCAGCCTGGTCTACAGAGCTAGTTCCAGGACAGGCTCCAAAGCCACAGAGAAACCCTGTCTCGAAAAACCAAAAAAAAAATAAATAAATTAGTAAACAGAGCCGGGCGGTGGTGGCGCACGCCTTTAATCCCAGCTCTCGGGAGGCAGAGACAGGCGGATCTCTGTGAGTTCGAGACCAGCCTGGTCTACAAGAGCTAGTTCCAGGGCAGGCTCCAAAACCACAGAGAAACTCTGTCTCGAAAAAAAAAAAAAAAAAAAGAAAAAAATTAATAAATGGGGCTAGGGGAGATGGCTCAGTGGGTGGGTACTGGATGCCAAGCCTGATAACCTTCATTTAATCCCCAGAACTCAAGGTGGAGAGAACTGAACCCAGAAAGTTGTCCTCTGATTCACACACATAACCAATCAATAACTATAATTTTTAAATAACTAAGAATAAATTAACCATGTATCAAATATATAATTATTTTGTTGTTGTGACAATGCTAAATCAAATTACTTTAAAACACAGTATTTAGGAGAAGGTTTAAAAAATCTATTATTTTAATTGTACATTCTTAAAATATATTTATTCTCAATTCTCCCAAAAAATTGGTAAGAAACCCTCAGCCTAGTCAGGTGGTAGTGGTGCACGCCTTTAATCCCAGCACTCAGGAGGCAGAGGCAGGTGGATCTCTGAGTTCGATACCAGCCTGGTCTACAGAGCGAGTTCCAAGACAGGTTCCAAACCTTCACAGTGAAACCCTGTTTCGAAAAACATAAAGAAAGGAAGGAAGGAGGGAGCGAGGGAGAAGAAATCCTCAGCCTGCCAGGTGTAGTGGTATTCGCCTGTAACCACAGCACTCAGGAGGCTGAAGCTGGAAGTCTAACTACAGAGTTCACGGGCTAGAGAGAATTATCTCAAAGAAAACAATTCATTTAAAAGGTTACTAGATTATTTTTTAATAATGAAACTATTTTATGAATATATAGGTTTTGTTTTGCTTCACTTTTTAAACAGGGTCACCTATAACCTAGGCTGACCCAAGCTCCCTATGTAGCCAAGGCAATTGAACTTTGGATCCTTCCGCTTCCAATCTCCCAAGTACTGGGATTACAGACATCCGCCAGCATATCCAGCTTCCCCCCCTCATTCTGATCAGTTGCAAAGAGTACAGCCCCCAGATAGTAACTTCTAAACATTATTTCCCACTAAAAGGAACCAGGGCTCTAAAATAAAGATTTCTACCAAGCAGGAAAGTACTAAGTAAGTTAGGACACGTTTTGTGCCAGAAAGCAATTAAACACTCCAAACTAATGGTGTCTTGGCAGAAGGACATGGGAGTCAATCTGGAGAATTTGAGCAAATTTGAGCCCAGCCTGTGCTACATGAGACCCTGTCTCAACCAAAAGGAGCTGTCAACCTAGCAGAGGCCAGAATGAGATTTTCTGTTGCTAGCTTGCTTTGTAGGCTGAGGAGGGAAGCTAGGAAAGCCCTCTATCACTGAGCTGCGTTCTAGCCAGAACATCACTATTTTGGAAAATCTCTGGAGGCAGCAAAAACTGTCCCCTATTTTCTAAGCAGGGCTAGCAAGCAGAGGCCAGGGCAGGAAAGGTCTGGGAGCAGGGGAACCCCCCCCCCCCAAGAAGCTACCA
Organism: Microtus ochrogaster; assembly: GCF_000317375.1. Classification (NCBI taxonomy): domain Eukaryota; kingdom Metazoa; phylum Chordata; class Mammalia; order Rodentia; family Cricetidae; genus Microtus; species Microtus ochrogaster. Next base: position 37,128,608 of record NC_022015.1, read on the forward strand.
GACAACAAGATCTGCAGTGTAGGCATGATCCAGAGCTGGGAGTCAGCAAAGGTAGGGAGTCCCTGCAAGTGGCCAGTCAGGTAGAGCCAGGAAGGTGACAAGTAGCTCTGAGATTCAATTTAGCTTGAGGACAACGGAGATCTGAGGAGCTGACATTTACAAAGATCATGACATGGAGTTGGGGCTGTGGATTACTCAGTAGAGTACTTACATGCACAAAACCCCTGAGTCCCATTCCCCAGGAGCACAGAAACTATATGTGGTGGCACATGCC
>NC_022015.1:37129056-37130775 GCF_000317375.1 Microtus ochrogaster
GGAGGGAGGGAGGGAGGGAGGGAAAGAAAAACAAACAAAAAAGAAAACTCATGAACTGGCAGGAAGCTAAGTCTAATGGCAACAGAAGGGTTCAAACCGTATCCGTGAGTGTCTTGAAGACAAGCACCTACCTCAGGAGAACAGCAGGAAGAGTCTACTGAAGAGCAGAGCACAGCCATCTCTGAAGTGTCCGACCTTCACAACAGGCAGGAAGCAACTCCATTTACAGGAGCAGATGGGTGTGATTTAGAAGTTCAAGAAACCTGGGACTGAGGCTGTGGCTGGGTGACAGAGCCCTTGCCACTCGCCTGAACCATATACAACCAAAAAACAAAAAACAAAAAAACTGAGCCTAAAACCCACCCAAATAGGTATATGAACATGACACTCAAGCCACAAAGTGTGAGAGTGAAGAACCAGAAAGTCACCTTCCACACTCTGCCCCTCAAATTACAGATAAGCATGGCAGTGTTCCCCAGAGGCTTCAACCCTGTATCGAATCTGATCAAAGAACTGTATGATTTCCTATTGCCCCACTAAAGCTATGTGACCAATGTGGCACTCGCTGCACACTAAACACTCAATACTGGAACAGGACCTGGATAGACACATAAACTGTATGTGACAGGGAAACACTGTGTTTGTGCATCCTGCCCGAGTGGGAGAAGGGGTGCATGTGTGCTGCAGCAGGAAAGACTGCTGTCTAACCACTGGCTCCCGTGGCTGTCCATTCCTCCTACACCATAACTCACCTAAAAGCTCGGCACCTTGACAGATGACAACTCTCACACGCACAGGTGGGCTATTATCTCAGCTCCCAGTGAAGCTGACTCCCGACTGTTTCTCACTGCACCTGGGCCTATGTGGCTCAGCATCGAGCTCTGGCAGCATTGCAGTCGACTCACAACTCAAGCAGGCTTCAGAAAGGCTTCTGGGCCTCCACACCCTGACCTATCAGTGCAATCCCTATATGAAGACAGGTAAGCCTTGGGGAGCGCCTTGCCCCTTGCTGCTCTCCCTGTGGCTAGTCTTATCTGCTCCTCTCTCAGTCCATAGGGCAACCCCTCTAGGGCTGTGATGTTGACTGTTTCTTTTCTAACTGCCCTACTTTCTATCATTCTAGCCTGAGACAAAACGCCTGCTGAACTGGGTCAGTCCTTTCCAGTCCTACAGCACTCCACTGTCACCAGCTTCCCCCAAAGGCTACTGTCCTGTCCACAGTGTTGTGACTTTAAGACTGTTTTCCTTACAGTGCTCTCAGTTCTACCAGACTCCTGCCTCAATCAAGATCAGACTTCAAAAGACAGGCAAAACCATGACTCCACCTGAATTCACCCTGAACACATCACCCCACTTGAAGCTTTCTGAATAAGACAGCTTTTAAAAACCTCGCTGTTGATCTCAAAAGGACTATAACAACGACAACTGCACCTGTGTCTAAGAATAAACACTGTGGTGTGAGTCTACAATCCCGCACTCAAACTGAGGACAGCCTGGGTTACATGGTGAGGTCCTGCCTCAAAAAAACCAAAGTATGCTGACTCCTTGAGTAAAACAGTTTAAAGACAATTCCTGGGTTTTCCTACATATCAAGATGCACAGACCCACCAGTTGTGGTGGCGCACGCCGGTAGGATTTGCTGAAGGAGGCAGAGGCAGGAGGATCACGAGTTCGAGGTCAGCCTGGGCTACACATTAAAAAAGAAGAAGAAGAAGAAGA
>NC_022015.1:37130940-37137298 GCF_000317375.1 Microtus ochrogaster
GAACTGGATTTGTAATTTCAATGACCAAAATTGCTACACACTTCCTGGTCACATGGAGTAGAAAGTACTAGAATCCACAGCATGGACTATTTAAAGAATGAAACAGGGCTGGAGAGATGGGTCAGCAGTTAAGAGCACATGACCTGGGTTCTGTTCCCAGCACCACATAGTGCCTCACAACCATCTCTGACTCCAGTTCCACAGAGAATCCAACACCCTCTTCTGGCCTCCAAGGGCACCGCACACACAAGATGCATAAACATACATGCAAGTAAAACAACCATACACACACACACAAAAAAAAAACTTCAAACTATGCAAGAGATTTTTCAACTTGGCATATAAAACTTCTGAATATTTGTGGAAAAGTAAAAACGAACTAAAAACCACACTTAAAATACAGCTGAAATGTTTAGACTGAAGCACAACCTAAAAGCGGTATTTTCTTTTTAACAACAAAGAAAACTCACAAAATGTGCATCACACAACCTCTTACTTTCTCGCTGTCACCTTTGACAATGCAGCCCTCCCCTAGCCTGGCATGGGGGAAGACTTGGAAGGATGGAGACACCCTGCACAATAGACAACAGAGCAGCTGAGGAACCATAGTCTACATTCTTTCCACAGCTAAGGATTCTTAGCTTGGGATTCTGATTAGAAAGTTAACAAGGAGTGCCAAGGCTTGCTAAGGTATCAGATGATGGCAGACACGCTCACCATAACCTCTACTGTGGGGAGCAAGAGTGCACCATCTGCTCCCCTGCTCCCCATTAAGGCAAGAGCAATCCCGGCTCTTGGCACCAAACACTAGAAAAACTGAGACTCAAAGTCTAACTGACAGGGCCTTGCATATGTAGGTATAGCTACATCCCAGACCCCTCAAAATTATACTAGGCAACAGGAAGAAAAAAAATCACCGCAGAAGCAGATTACTTAAAACAATCACAGCCGGGCATGGTGGCACATGCCTTTAGTCCTAGCGCTCAGGAGGCAGAGGTAGGCAGATCTCTGTGATTTCGAGAACAGCCTGGTCTACAAAGCAAGGTCCAGGATAGCCAAAGATATACAGAGAAATCCTGTCTCAAAAAAACCAAAAACACACACACGTACACACACACAAAACACAAACAATCACGGACATAAGGGCCAAGGACATGCTCAGTCCACATTTGCTAAAAAGCTACCACAAGCACAAGGACCTGATTCAACCCCCAACACTAACATAACACATACAATCAACACAAATCCTATCACACAGACACTAAAACAGAAAGTTATATATAGTAGCTAAAACAGCAGATTCAACACAGTGGGAGACGAGAGAGCGGGTAGGAAAAGATCAGTAAGCAATGTCCAGACAGGACAGAGAATAAGAATAAGCAAAAGGCTGTGAGGCAGGTGGGGATAGTGCAAAGCCCTAGGGCATTTACAGGGAGTTCGTGCACACCCTTGGGTGGCTGAAGACAAGAAACACAGTTGAGCTGATGGACAAAATGCTTCCTAAACCCACTAAAGACTCCAGTCACCCAACACAAAGAAAACGGTGATTTGCTGACACTAAAGGAAGGCAAAAACTTGAAAGAGCCACCAGAAAGGCTGAGGAGGTGGCTCAGTTGGTACAGTAACTAACTGCCTTGCAAAAATGAAGACCTGAGTTCCAATCCCAAAGCCAATGCAAAAAAAGACAGGCATAGGCTGTGGAGAGGAATGTTGGGGATGTGGAGATAGGTGGATCTGTAGGGCTCCATAGGCAGCCAGATTGGCCTAATTAGTGAGCTCCAGCTCAGTGAGAGACCCTGACTCAAAAACAAGATGGATGATACCTGAAAAACTATGGCTGAGGTTGTTCTCAGGCCTCTACATGCGAACGTGCATGGGGGTATGGGGTGCGGTTCTTAGAGACTGATTTCTTTAAGAAAAATAAAAAAAACCCTGGCAAAACAGGGGAAAGCAAGAGGTAAAGAGCAGCAACAAAATGAGTGACTGTGGCTTGATTTGGCACTTGCCTACAATTCCAGCACTTGGCAGCCTGAGGCAAGAGGTGGGAGAATCTCTAAGAGTCCAAGGCCAGCCTGTTCTACTTCGTGAGTTCCAGAACACCAATACACAGCAAGATGCTATCTTAAAGGTAAGGGGTTAGGTCAGAAGGGGGTGGTGATTCATACCTGTAATCCCTACCCCTAGGAAGTTGAAACAAGAGAATCATAGGTTTGTGGCCAACCTGAGCTATACAGCAAGGCTTTGTCTCTCCTTCATCATCAAAGCTGGCCAAGTATGGTCCCCAAATCCTCAGGGAGCAAAGGCTAAGCCTAAACACATACATCAGAAAAATTTGATTTCTACCATAAAATTGACTTGGACGTTTTTCCTTCTCACTGGGAAAATCCTGTGCTGTATGGTGTTCCCAGTGAACTTTTCCAGCCAGCGCGTTCACAGGACATCTTCCACAAGGCGGAACACCATGAAACACTGCCCTCCTTGTTTATGAGGACAATCCAACCTCTACACCAAAACCTACAGGGCACAAGGAGGTGACCCCACTGGTCTACTACCCTACAGCTCAGTCCATTGACAGGGGCACAAGAAGTGACCACACAGGTCAGTCTCCCTAACGAATGAAACACTCAAAGTACAATACTAACAAATAAAACCCAGTTAGGAACTGTCCCTAGGATTCCAAAGTTTAAAAGTTAGCACCAAACAAAAAACTCCCGTGACTCCCACAAAAGATGCAGAACAAGCCAGGCAGTAGTGGCGTACACCTTTAATCCCAGCACTTGGGAGGCAGAAGCAGGCGATCTTTGTGATTTCGAGGCCAGCCTTGTCTACAAAAGCTAGTTCCAGGACAGCTTCCAAAGCTACAGAGAAACCCTGTCTCAAAAAAAAAAAAAAAGAAAGAAAGAAAGAAAGAAAGAAAGAAAGAAAGAAAGAAAGAAAGAAAGAAAAGGAAATTCAGTAACCACTTCTTGTTGTTGTTTTTCATTTGTCTTGATTTCTTGAGATCAGGTCCAGGCCTGAGCCACCATGCAGGGCTAATGCGAAGTTTTTTCAGAGCCATTAAGATCATGAGTTTGAGCCTATAGAGGCAATTACAGCAAGAACCTATCTCAACAAACAAACAACAACAACAAAAACCTTTAGGAAACTAACAAAGGATTGTCACATTTAATAGAGAATGTTTACCAAAGTTCTTCAGTGACTACAGCATTTGTAGGTTGAACAGTGCATGTGCACTTCCAGGAACAAGACAAGGAGTTCCACTATTACCATGGCAGTTAAATCCTGGGCTGGAGAGCTCAGCAGGTGCAACTCCACAAGAAAAACATAGCAGAAAGGAAATAAATAAAATGGAGAGCATGATCATGACTCCCAAATCCCAAAACTCCTCTTGGGAGGCTAGGCAATGAATGGATGGATGGATGGATGGATGGATGGATGGATGGATGGATGGATGAATGAATGAATCGCAAGTTTAAAAAAAAAGAGGAAAAGGAAGAAGTAGTAACAAAAGCCAGTTCTATTTAGGAGCTAGAGAGCTGGCTAAGCAGTTAAAGAGCACTTGTCTACTCTGACAGAGGACCTAGGTTCAATTCCCAGCACCCACATAGTGGCTCACATCTCAGTATCTGTACACTTGGCTCCAATCCCAAGTAATCTAACATCTTTTCTGGACTCCAGGGGCACTGTATACAGGTAGTGCACAGACATCCATGCAAGCAAAACCATACACATAAAAATAAAAAAAATGTTCAAAACAGTATTTTTAAGCCAGTTCTATCTCAATACACTAATATTAATAAATAATTATGGAGTTGTTTTGTCTGTAGATTAGAAGAACAATGCTGAAAAGACACCAGCCACTATATCAGACATGTTCGAAGTTAAACCCCGGTTCATCTTGTGTAGTCTGACAAGCAGACTGAATGAGTTGGGGAGAGGCATACACTCAGTTGACAGTTTTTCTCTCCTTTCACCATGGGTTCCAAAACCAGGCTAATGGGGGCAAACATTTGAACCCACCACATTTCATGAGCCAGATTAAGAAATTCTTAAAAGAACAAAGGTAGCCGGGCAGTGGTGGCGCACGCCTTTAGTTCCAGCACTCGGGAGGCAGAGGCAGGCGGATCTCTGTGAGTTCGAGACCAGTCTGGTCTACAAGAGCTAGTTCCAGGACAGGCTCCAAAGCTACAGAGAAACCCTGTCTCGAAAAACCAAAAAAAAAAAAAGAACAAAGGTAAAGAACTTAAAACATCAGATCTCAGGACGATATCTGTAGTCATCCAGACACTGTGATAGAGCAGAAGAGCCACCCATTCACTCCGTCACTCAGACACACTTCAGTAAAAGACAGCAGATTTCCTCATCAGGGCACAGTATGTATTACTTTGGTGTTTTTGTTTTTGTTTTTTGAAAGACAGTTCACTATGTAGTCCAGGCTAGCCTGGAACTCAATGCATAGACTAGACTGTCCTCAAACTCACAGAGAACCACCTGCCTCTGTTTCCTGGGTGCTGGGATTAAAGGTATGCACCACCAGCTTGGCTTACATGAAATATTCTTTTGTTTTTAATTACTTAGTTTTATGTGTATGGATATTTTGCCTGCAAGTGTGTCTATGTACCACCTGTGTGCCTGGTGTCCTTGGAGACCAGAGAAGGGCATCAGATCTCCTAAAACTGGAGTTACAGAAAGCCATTGTAAAGCCAGGTGCTGGGAATTGAACCCAGGTCCTCTATAATAGAAGATAGTTCTCTTAACTATTGAACCATCTCTCAGACCCCTACATTAAATACTCTTAGGCTGGAGAAGTGGCTCAGCTATTAAAGGATAGACTCACAACCAAAAATAAATATTCTTGGAGGGAAAAAAGATCAACCAATTGAACTACATTTAAATTTAAAACTTTAAAAGATATTACTGAGCTGAATATAATAGGCACCTGAAATTCTAGCACTTGAGAAGCTGAGGCAGGATTATCAAAGGCTGTAGGCTAGCCTGGGCCACACGGCAAGACCTCTATATATGAATGTATGAGAACATCTGTGTCTTCACATATATGCAATACTACAAAGTGAAAAGGCAAATACAAGAGTATTAAAAACAACCTTTCAGGCTGGGAAGATGGCTCAATGGGTAAAGAACACAGCACCCAAGTAAAAGCCAGGTGTGGCAGCCATGCCTATAAGGTAGAGAAGGACTGGAAAGATAGCTAAGCATATGGGTAAGAGCACTTGCTACTCTTGCAGAGTTCAGTTTCCAACACCCACACGGCAGTTCATAACTGTCTGGAACTCCAGCTCCAGAAAATCCAATGCTTCTTATCTCTGTAGGCTCCTGAACCCACATGGTACACATACATACACTCAGGCACACACACATACAAGATAAATACTAAAAAAAACTAGTAAGGTTGAAGGTTGAGAGCAATCAAGGAAGGCATCCAACAAGAAACGCTGGCTTCCACACAAATGTGCAGAAGCATATGCACGCCTGCATACAAACATACGAATATACAGGAACACATGCAAACCTATTATACACATACACAAAAAATTAATTAAGAAATGTTTTTCTAGCTAGGTGGTTGTACACGCCCTTAATCCAAGAATTTAGGAGGCAGAGGCAGGTCGATTTCTGTGAGTTTAGGGCCAGCCTGACTTACACAGTGAGTTCCAGGACAGCCAAGGCTATGTAGAAAGACCCTGTCCCAAAACAAACAAAAAATTCTTCTATACATCTATGCACTCAGAACGTATAAAGAATTCAAATTAGAAACAGACAATCTAATCAACAAATAGAAAAAAAAAAAAGAGTTGCTGCACTGCAGGCGGCTGCAGTCAGGAAGTCACCTCTCCATGTGGAGCTTTGCAGCACATAACAACAGCCTCTCATTCTGCTGGTGGCCGTGTGGTTGTACCAACTGTCACCACATTCACTTTTGGCAGCAACTCCTGAGGCTGCTGTCACTACAATTCCACTCCTTAGAATACTCCAGCAGAAACACACACATCCAGTTCTGTACCTCCCCAAATGCATAGGCAGCCTGGGAAGTTTAGGACCAGTGGCAGCCTCAGGGGTCCTGACAGTAGCAAGAGCAAGTAGGACCCATCTACACAGCACACTTTGCTGAAAGCAAAGGTGGGTTTCACTGAATCCAGAGAAGAGTCAAAAGAAAACATAAAACATTTCCTATAGAAAGTTAAGCAAATGCAAAGAAACCAATAGTGAAGAGCTAGGTCACATTAGAATGAGGGACAGTCACTGACAGCAGGCAGTGGAAAGGGGTTTTTATAAAAGGTATGGTCTGGCCGGGCGGTGGTGGCGCATGCCTTTAATCCCAGCACTTGGGAGGCAGAGG
>NC_022015.1:37137399-37140258 GCF_000317375.1 Microtus ochrogaster
AAAAACCAAAAAAAAAAAAAAAAAAAGGTATGGTCCTGTCCACCTCTTGCTTGATACATAACTGAAGAGCTGGCTGAAGCACACACCTGTGACCTGTAGGTCGCCCTCTTGCATGCTCCAGTGTAAGTACTCTGTCTGGACACATACACCCATCTGGTCACAGTTTCTAGCCACCAGAGGACCCTGATTCCAGAAAGGGAATAGGCTTGGAGTAAGTTTACTCAGGTCAGCTCTGACGTAACTGTGGGTACCAGCAAGTCCTAATTCAAGGAGGCAGCGCAGAGCAGCAGCCAGCACCACCTAGCAACAGGCTTCCTAGCAGGTGCAACACCTGCTGCCTGAAACCCATTGCCCACAACACCAATCACTTCTTTGTCCCCAGCACCTGTTCTTTCCAAAATCCTAAGTGTTGGCCAAACACTGCTGCACACAGACTTACAAACACAACTGTAAAGCAGAGCAAGTAGAACACACAGCATTTTGAAGGCCTCTTCAGCCCGTAGCAACAAAATCTGACCTATTAACCTGCTAATTCCAAAGACTCCAGAAAGAAATTATTCTCTAGCCCCTAAACAAAAACTCTCAGCACACAACACTAACACCAAATTATTATTTCTGAAAAGGACATTGAAACGTTTAGTCCATCTTACAGAACTGACTACAGCCAAGAGACGCATCAAGGCAGTGATTATTCACTTGCTAACTGATCTCTGCAGACCCACCGTGAGAGCATAAGTGCAGCTTCCTTGAGCACCATGAAGATACCCATCATGAATGAGCAAAATGGGCTCGTCAGCACAAACCTAAGCAGCCCCTGCTCCATATGCCTTTCACCTTGGCCTTTGCTGGCTATACCGCTTTCTCCTTGCCCAAACACGGACACCAGAAGAGAAAGCTCCAACACACCAGTCCACACGTGATACTAACAACACACAGGGTGTCTCACCTGCCCAGGAAGAGGAGCCACGGGAGTCAATGTTAAATCTTTTCAAAACAAAGCTTTGCAGCTCACGGATGTGCTTAAGAAAGCCTGTGAAGACTTTACTAATGTGATCAGTCCTATTTATCCACAAGATTTCCCCCAGGAAATTAGAAATCCATTAAGACAAAAAAGCCCTGAGATTCACTTCACACAAGTCCACAGCAGGTAAGGGCAAGTCTAAGACACAGTACGGGAGCTGAATTGCTTCACAGGCCCTTGTCAAAAACTTTGAAGCATAGCCAGGTACTGGTGGCGCAGGCCTTTAATCCCAGCACTTGGGAGGCAGAGTCAGATGAATCTCTCAGTTCAAGGCCAGCCTTGTCTACAGAAAGAGTTCCAAGACAGCCTAGGCTACACAGAGAAACCCTGTCTCAAAAAAAAAAAAAAAAAAAAAAACAAAACCAACCAACAAACAAAACAGCAACAACAAAAACTCAACTTTGATGCACTTTTACTGCAGCAGTGTATTCAAATGGCTTTGGAGAACACCCATTTGTTCCCTTACTGAACTCCTGGGAATTTTGCCTGTGTTTAAAAAACACCAGAAACATTACTTCCCAAGTGGTTACACAAAATAGCCAGTAAGTTAACATACTGACTAGACTATCCTACAGACATTTAGTGATAGATCCCTTAGTTTCAGTATGGTTGGCATACCTGTGGAAGCGCAGTGTTGAGCTGCCTCTGCAAGGAATCTCTTTCATGACCAACCTCGTGCAATTTCCCCTGTGTTAACGCCAGTGTTTCTTGCGTCTCTCTCAGTGTGTCCAGAAGGCGGTCTCGTTCTTCCAGCATGGATACCATGAGCTGCTCAAAATGTGAATCAGCGTCTGGCTGTGAAGGGGAGCCTGACCCATGGCTTCCACCTCCTCCTGGGGGGCCTTCCGCTTCACTAATGGTCGGCATCACCTCGCACATCATCTTGAAACAGGAAAGATGCAGAGGACAGTCAGTAGGTGCAGAACACAAACCTGCAGCTTTCTGAGCACTGCCTGGGGCTGATGAGCCAACAGGCTGACAGCCCCACACTGTCAGAGCTGCTCCACTTTGGATGCACACAATCTGGGAAGTAGCATACACAGACCAATGGGAAGTGCACACTGGGGGACACCACAGTCCTGGGAGCAAAGGGAGCTGGAATGCTCACCTCTTCCACCCAGGCCGAACCAGTGGGGTTTGCTGAAAATCTGCACTCAGCAGCTGAAGACAGTGGGCTTCTTTAACTTATTTTGCTCTTCCCCAGGAAGAGAGATTCAAAACATATTCCCTCAACCACAGAAGAAGACTGGGAACTGACAAGCACCAGCGCTATGGACCAAAGCATCTTCCAGGAATGTGTGCAGTCAGCTCCTGGGAAAGACTGCCGGGCTCCCTGACTTGTGGGGCTGGATAGTTGGTGAGCGGAAAAAGCAACTGGATTGGCTCTTAGAGGCCTGGACAGAGGTGTTTTTGTAAAGGCCTGCTGCTGTGCAACGGTTGGTCAGCCAAGCTAACTTACATAAGTTTACAGTCAAAGAGGGGGGCAAAGGAACAGAGTTTCCACACTGAGAATCTAGGAAGCAAGGCAAGATAAGAAAGGAGAAGGGAAAGGTGAGATGGCACTAGAGATTGTCAGAACACAGGGAGGAGGATGAAGGGGATGCCCTGCAGGTGCACCTGCCCATCCCAGGATGATCATGGCGACCAGGACCCCGCTGCCCCTGCCTGGCTCAATTGACCCCAGCCTCGCTGCCCCCAACCCCTCTAACCTCGGCCAAATTAAGCTGACTCGGACTTAAGTAATATAAACCCGGTTTGGCTGACCCTGGCTCTGCCAAGCAAACCCCAACCCTGCTGACCCCGCTGACCCCCGCCCGCTGACCCAGTCGACCCGGCCC
>NC_022015.1:37140496-37154550 GCF_000317375.1 Microtus ochrogaster
GACACTAGCGAGCGCAGAGGACCGGGCCCGGCGCGTCGCCGGCGTCAACGTGCCCGACGTCCGGCGCGTCGGCGCGAGCGTCAGCACCGCCCCCCGAGGGAGAGGTCGGCTGCAGAGCTATGCGCATGCGCCAACTCCGCGGTAGGGGGCGGGCGACCTTTCCCGAACGCCAATTGGCTATTTAGCCCTTTAGCCGCGCCCTCCACCCCACCCCCTAGCCAGGCCAAGCTGCACCACCCAGGCAGGACTGCCGGTGGGGCCTCAGGTAAAGAACTGTGGCAGGTGCGCGCAGTTTGCTGTCCTGCTTTCCCTGCTGTCACTCTACCGCGTGTGCTGACGTCACCCAAACACCAACGTCATCCCAGCTTCCACTCTCAGACCCAAGACTTCTGCTGAGTCTCCGAGTCGCGCCGGACCACCTGCAGAATCGAAAAGTGCTGACCGACCGGGCAAGGTGCTTGCCTCGCGCCTGTAGGCCTAGCCTTACAAAAGTCTGAGGCAGGAGGATTGTCTTAAGTTGGAGGCCCTGTCTCTGAAATACAAAGGCGACTACCATCAACTCTGACGACCGAATTCCATCTTCGGGATCCAGAAGACCTGCATTAGATCCTCGGTATCCACGCGGTCCTAAGTCTCATGACTCCCATGCGTGCACACACACACACACACACACACACAAATAAGTAAATGTAAAAACAAACAAAAAATTTAAGGGCTCAGTCACCCTGCAAGTATGACTCAAGTGCAACATGAGTTCCACTCCCAGAAACCACACAAAGCTAAAAAGCCAGCCGGCCTTGATACTGCACACCTTTATTCCCAGCACTCAGGAAACAGGCAGTCAGATCTGAGTTCGAGGCCAGTCTAGTCTATGTACTGACTTCCAGACCAGCCAGGGGTAGTGAGATCTTGTCAAAAACAAAAAAGGAAGGAAGGAAGGAAGGAAGGAAGGAAGGAAGGAAGGAAGGAAGGAAGGAAAAAGGGAAGAAAGAAAAAGAAAGGAAAAAATTTAATTAAAGTCAATAAAACAGTACAGAATAGGCAAGGCAAGATGATGGTCAACCATAGCTGAGAAACCAGTAAAATTTTCTGTCCTGGGATACAGAGAGAACTAGGCCAGTCAAGGTTACATGGCCAGATCCCTATCTCAAGTGATCAATAATTAAAAAATCAAGTTTATGACCCAGGCATGGTGGTGCACACCTTAAATCCTAGCACTCAGAAAGCAGAGGCAAGCAGATCTCTGTGAGTTTAAGGTTAGCCTAGCCTTTATAGTGAGACCCTGTCTCAAAAACACAAATCAGATTGCAGATAGTAGCTGTGAGTTCTCCGAGGGGCCCTCCCGGTACCGTCAGTCACTGCACCGCACCGAGTCCTCAGTTGCCTGGATCTCAGGCTTGAGTTTGAGAAGATACACATTTATCCCCAGAGATTCCTGCTGATGCACCTGTCGCCTAAGACATTGGCCCAATGCCAAATGCAGTTCAACAGGACAAACTGCGCTCAGTCCCCTCCCACACTTACGCAGCAGGTGTGAAGTTGGAATTTTATAAATAAAATGTACTATATTGGCTTTAATTAAATTTTTCCCTTTCTTCCTTTCTTCCTTTCCCCGCCCACACTTATGCAGCAGGTGTGAAGTTGGCGTGGCCGAAAGCTAAAGAAAATAACGCTTCTCCAGCAAGTTCCACCAGTTGAGAGATTTCGCTGCAGCAGCGGGCAGTACATGCTTGGCGTAATGTGTGACCGCAGAGGTGACTAGCATCTTGATGGCGTGGCAGAGAGGAGCTGCCATCCAGCTGGTCCCTTATGCTCAGAGGTCTTCCCCGGCTTTCTGGCTGTGCATATCTTGGTTCCTGCTGGTTTGTACCCATTCACTACAGACCACAAACCATCAGAGATGGCTGTGAAGAACAGAGGCAGCAGGGCCATTGCCCTTCTGCATCACAGAGATGTCGTTGGCATTCAGAGTGGCTTGTTGACTTGTTTGAATTTTTATCACATTTACTTGCCTATGTCTTGTGTATCTATATGCCTGAATATATCTGCACAAGTACATGACACGACATGCATAGAGGCCAGAGGACAACACACAGGAGTTATTTCTCTCTTTCCACCATGTGGGTCCCAGGGACCAAACTCAGGTCATAAGGCTTGGTAGCAAGTGCCCTTCCTGCTGAGCCATCTCACTGGCCTGCATCTTATTTTGGAGGCAAGGGCTCTTTGAGACAGGCTAGTGTGCAACTATCCATGCTTCTGTCTCTGCCTCACAAGTGCTGAAGTGACAGGCGTGTGCTAGAACACATGTCATCACCTCAGGCCCCTCTTTTTATTTATCTTTATTTTATGTGTTTGAGTGTTTGTCTGTATGTGTGTGTACTGTGTGCATGTTTGATGCATGCAGAGGCCATAAGAATTTTTTGGAGTCTATGGACCTGGACTTACATACAGTTGCAAGCCACTATGCAGGTGCAGGTATTGGAACCAGAGTCCTCTGCAAGAGCAGCAAATGCCCTTAACCACTGAGCTATCTCTCCAGCCCCACCCTTCCATCACCCCTTTTTTGAAAAGAGGTCTCACGTAGCCCAGGTTAGCTACAAATTAACCGCAGAACAGAGGCTGTCATTGAACTCCTGATAAATCTCACAAGTGTTTGAGGGTAACCAGACACCAAGGACACGCATCATGTGACTTCTCATTCCACAGCTGAATACACAGGTCCAAGAAGCTGCTAAAACAAAAAGGTTCCTGGCCTGAGAGTCTTGAGTCCTGAGGCAGTTCCTTCTGCCTGTGTTTGACAGGTTATTGAAACCTTTCCCAAGGGTAAGTCTGCTCTTCATTGTCGGGAATGTGGTCGGTTGGGTGGATCTGAGAACACAGATACCTTGGGATGGAGTGATAATGAAACCAAATTTGGGGATGAAGAGGCAATTCAGTCAGTAAAGGGCTTGCTAAGCAATGGTGAGGACCTGAGTTCCATCCCCAGGACACCCACAGAAAACTGGGTGTGGCTGTGCATCTGTGTCATCCCAGACTGAGGAAGTGGAGACAGGCGGATCCCTGGGGCTCCCTGGCCAGACAGTCTTGTGTTCCATGTTCAGCCAGAGAACAAGGTGGAAGGCATTCCTGAGGATGACATCTACACATGTGTACTTACACACATAGAAGTCACCCTTGCAGAGCAACAGCCCAAGAATACTGCACCCCTGTAGCCCCATCAGTCCTCACACACTCCTCTAGACGTGTATCACTCACTGTGAGTAAAGATGCCCCAGGAGATAAAGTGGAGAATCCAAGACTTGAGCCTAAGCTCTTTACGATCATAGCCATTCCTTCTTTCCTTTCCTTCCTTCCTTCCTTGGGAATCAAACCTGGTCCTCTGCCAAAACAGCCAGTGCTCTTCCTTCCCTCCCTTCCTTCCTTCCTCCCTCCCTCCCTCCCTCCCTCCCTCCCTCCCTTTCTTCCTTCGTTTTTTGAGACAGTCTCACTATGAAGCCCCTGGCTGACCCGGAACTCATTATGTAAACCAGGCTGGCCTCAAATTCCCAGAGATCTACCTGGCTCCACCTTCCAAGTGATGGGATTAAAGGTGTGTGGAACCTGCTGCTGAGTTTCCCAGTGCTCACAGCATGGTCACTGATAGGACCCTATTGCCCCTCAAGGCTCGCGAGTTGGCATAATCTTCAGATCCCAGTCTAGGGCCAGGTGCAGGGAAGAACCTGTTTGGAGGGTTTCAGCCCACACCATGTCCATACTGGCCTCACCTGCATGTATCTTTATGATGGAAAAGCAAGCCATCACTGCTGGAGAGCCAGCTCGGGGGTGAAGAGCACCCGCTGCTCTTCCAGAGGACCTGAGTTGGATTCATAGCACTCACATAGAGGCTCACAACCATGTGTAACTCCAACTCCAGGAGATTCGATGCCCTCTTCGGACATCCAAGAATACTAGGCTCACATGTGATACATAGACATGCATGCAGGCAAAACACCCCTACATATTAAACAATGGGGGCAGGTTTGCGGCAAGGTTTCTCTGTGTAGCCCTGGATGTCTTGGAACTCGCTCTCTAGATCAGACTGGCCTTGAACTCAAACATCTGCCTGCCTCTGTCTCCCGAGTGGTGGGACTACAGGTGTGCATCACCACATCCAGCTAAATGAAAATTTAATTTAGAAAGAAAGAAAGCCATCGCCTGGTACAGCTTGCCAATATTGTGTTCAGCAGACAGAGTCATCTAATAAAAACACCCCTATCACAGAGACCAGAGAAATAGCCCAGCCTCTAAGCGGTTTCAGCCCGTAGCCCGTACCAGTTCTTAACTTTACCTTGACCCAGGGGCAAGGCTCTAACCTGCACTCAATGCCAATCTCCCCATCTGTTAGATGGAGATAATGACACTAGAAACCCATACTGTGGTGTTTGCTGTGACATTCAGTGAAGGTGGGGCCCTTGTAGCTGGCTCCCTGCCTGGCCACCTAAATTACTTCCTTCCCCCAGGTAGTTAGATATGCAAAGGCTGGAGCCAGTCGGCCTGGTTCTATATGGCCTCTGCTTCTATTTGCCAAGGCTGTGCACTCTGGGGCAAGTTGCTTGGCTCCTCTGAACCTCAAACTCCTTGTCTGTGAAGCAGAGGTGACCATCTCAGATTGCAGGGAGGGCTGAGTTGGGAAGGCTGAGAAAGTGTTTAAGGACAAGAGGTTTCTCAGATGGGATCCTGGCCAGCCCTTCATCCCAAAGGGGATGAGAATTGAGGTCAGTCAACTAGCATCTTGCTTCCCTTTGCCCCATAGCCTAGAAGTTGGCCTGCGTGACAGCTTCTCATCAATGAGATGTGCGGTAGACTACACAGAGTATCCTGAACTGTCTCTCCTGATAGCAGAGTGTAATACAATACAAAGCCTCTGGGCTCTGTGCTTTCTTCCTTCTTTGGGACTTTCCATGAAGGCTGGTCTGTGGCAGCTGTTTTGAGAGCACAAAGGGGAAATACTGTCACCTTGCCCTAATTCTGCACTGTTGACCTGACGAGCCACACTCTGAAGCACTGCCCTAATTGTCCTTGCCTTTGAGGGGCTAAATGAGCTCCCCCAGTGTCATGGCAGCCAACAATGCCACGTCATACTCCGTTTTATTGACCCATCTCTCTCCTTCCTTTATTCTATTTGCTGAGGACTGAGGTTAAGCCCATCACATGCCTGCTAGGCTCCCAACTCCCCAGACCTGAAGTCGGCTACTGAATTTATCTTTCACCTCTGTCCTGAGTCAGAGAATAAAAAATTCATTCACTCTCCAAGAGCACTGCTTGTTACCGGCCTCACATTTCTGAGAAGAGAAGAGGACTCAGGTCGGAATCAGTAACAGTATTGCCTGTCCAGAAAATATATACCATCTCTCAGGAACACACTCTCTCTCTCTCTCTCTCTCTCTCTCTCTCTCTCTCTCTCTCTCTCTCTTTCTCTCTGTCCAAATAGCAAAAGGGAAACAATCCTGCTTTTTTTTTTAGATAATTAAAACTAATAATCTATTTGTAAGATGTGGTGGTTTGAAAGAAAATGTTCCCCCAAAGGGAGTGGCACTATTAAGAGGTGTGGCCCTGTTGGAGGAAGTATATCACTGCGGGGCAGGCTTTGAGGTCTCTATTCCTCAACCTTTGCTCTATGTGACACTCAGTCTACTTTCCGTTGCCTGCACATCAACATGAACCTGCTCTTTCTGCAGCATCTTGTCTACCTGCATGCCACCACGCTCCTCGCCATGATGATTGTGAACTAAACCTCAAGTAAATGTTTCCTTTATTAGACTTGCCGTGGTCACAGTGTCTCTTCACAGCAACAGAAACTTTAACTAGGACAGAGGGTTAGCAAAAAGGCTCGGTTAGCAAAAAGGAACTTGCCACCAAACCTGAGTACCTAAGCTTGATCCCTGAGACCCACCTGAAGGAAGGAGAGAACTGACTCCCGTTTTAATCTCACAGGCACACCGTGGCACTTCATCCTGCACACATAACACACACAGTATAATACAAATTGCCTTTAAATCTACACAGAGAGGTTGCTGGTCCAGGGAAACCTATCTCACCATAGCCTGGAACCGTGTCCAAGGAGTTGCTGTCCCCTAGCACGTAGGCAAAGCTAGCACTCCAGGAGAAGGTGGAGACGTGAGAGAGATCAACCATTCTCGCTTGTGTTGTGAATTGCATTGTTGTGCCCTCTCTCAGCCCTGCCTCAACTAGAAGCAAGTCATTCTTTCAAATAAGTTCAATATTAATGATTCCATACACATAGCATATGGTATACAATAGTCCAGTGAGTGGGGTTCTAAACGATAAGCAAATTTAAGCCAGATATGGTGGTGCACACCTTTAATTCCAGCACTTGGGAAGCAGAGGCAGGTGGATCTCTGTGAGTTCGAGGACAATCTGGTCTACAAAGAGACTTCCAGAACAGCCAGGGCTTTTATATAGAGAATCCCTGTCTCGAAAAACAAAAACCAAAAAACTAACAAACAAAAAAGATAAGCAAACTTAAAGCTGCTGTACATTGGAAGGAAGTTTTCATATTCAAACAGATGCTGTAGGTTATCATCATCATGGTCATTGTTGCTATCCTTGTCATCATTGTCTCTTCATCATCATCATCATCATCAATGGTGAGGGTAAAATAGTCTCACCGTTGAAAAAGAACCAGAGGGACTCAAGAGACAGACCAGCATTTAAGAGCACTGGCTGCTTTGACAGAGGACCAGGTTTGATTCCCAACACCCACATGGCAGCTCAAATATCTGTTACTCCAATTCCAGGGGGTTGGACACCCTCTTCTGGCCTGCCAAGATACTGCACACATGTAGTGCTCATATTTACACATAGGCAAACACTCATATTTGTAAAATGTAATAAAGGAACTGGGGTCAGGTACAGGGTAATGAATACCTGAAATGCCAGCGCTCTGTAGGTGGAGGCAGGAAAATCAGAACTTTGATGTAATTTTCGGCTAGGTTAAAGGTGAAGAGAGTGTGGGCTCTGGATGGTAGGAGTGGCTGGCAGCTCCTTGAATGTGCTTCCTGCAACAGAACTGTGCATAAAAATGGTTATGACACTAAACATTCTCTATATTTGACCACAATCGGAAAGCAGCTTTGGAGTGAGGCCTTTCAGTGCTAGAGTGCTTGGCTTAACAAACAGAGGCCTGGGTTCCATGACAAGCCCCTCAAAAACATAAAAATAAATTAGCCAACGCTCTCCTTGTTACCAACTTTGATTTGAAGGGACTTTTGAATAATCTCCTAAAGAATATTTGTGTCACTGAAATATTTTCCTCTTTTCTTAACACAGGTGCTCACTTGCTACCTTTGAACTCACTGAGCCCCACTTAAGCCTTGACCTTCTGAGTGCTGGAATTAAAGGCATGCACCATCAGGACCCATCAAAATATTTGTCATGAAACAAAGATCAAGATTATCCAGATTGGGAAACTAATATTTAAAATACTAGGTATCCATTTGTTTTATTTTTTAAAAGCGCCGACAAGATGACTTAGAGGGTACAAGTGCTTGTGACAAACCCGACAACCTGAGTTCAATAGTCAGGACCCACACAGTAAAAAGAAGAACTTGACTCCCACTAGCTGCCCTTTGTCCTCCACGGCTGCGAGATCCTCACACCCCTCCTCCTCGATAGATAGTAAGTCAAAATGTAATATAATTTAAAACCTATATATTTGTAGACGTAACTTCAATTTTTATAAACTTTAACTTTATTTCATAAAGCATTGGCATAATAATTTAAGATTCTCTTGAACTGGAGTTACAGACAGCTGCGAGCTGCCATGTGGGTGCTGGGAATTGAACCCGGGTCCTCTGGAGGAGCAGTCAGTGCTCTTAACCACTGGGCCATCTCACCAGCCCTGTAACTTCAAATTTTTAAAGTTATGTTTACATTGATGCAGGGGACATGTGTGTGTCACAGCATATATGTAGAGATTACACAAGTGCACTGCCTGGCCTATGCACGTATGGTGGTCTCCTGCTTTATAGATCTGCACACGTCTGATAAATGTGCTGTGTCTCTCCCTCAGCTCTGGTAAGTCAGATGGTAGGGTGGCCAGTGATCACCAGCCCTCCTCAACTCACCATGCTGGAACCCACTGGCTCCTGGTCCTCTGGGCACCAGCTCTGGCTCTTTCCACACAGTCTGAACTCCTGCTCGCTCAGCCAAGATGGAGCAGTGTGTGGGAGAATGGGATATGGTGTTGCATCCCTCCTGTCTAGTAGTGGTACAGAAGCCCTGCGGGGTGTGATCACAAGAGAGAAGGGCAGTGGGGGTGGGGAGGTGTTTTGTTTTTAATTTAGATGAAATAGCTCACTCCTAGTGGTGCATCATTGAGCAGATGAGGCAAGGGGCACTGTGAGAACCACTGGAGTTGGCTAGAGTGGCTTTGGGGGCAGAGCTGTGATGAGTTACTGACTCAGGAGCAGGTGTGGGTAATGGCTGGTCAAACAGGTGGCTGATGCCAACTCTGGAACACGGGAGGAAGTGCATCTATGCCAAGAAGAGGTGATGCTGCTGTGGCAGGCTTCTGGGAACCAGATTCCCTGGAAAAGCCAAGCAGGATGTGGTGGGCCAGGTGCAGAAGCACCCAGGCTGGGGCCATTTACACCAAGTAAGTAACATGTCTGTGTTAGAATACCGGCAGAGGCAGAATGGCTCTCACAAATCCCACACAAGCCAAAATGGCCTCACTCAGACCAGCACACAGAGGCAGGCTCACAGTGGCCCAGGTATAAGGAAGCAAGATCCCTTCTTCCACCGTGAGCTCCATCAGTGTGGATCAACAAACACATAGTAGGTGTTCTGATGTCTTCTATGCACTCCTTGCTTGCAGCCCTTGAGAACTTCCCAGCCACATGGTCAAGGAGTCAGGGCCAAGGTGGCAGGCTACCTGTTGCCTACAACAGCAATGGGAAGATTGGCCCGAGTCCTTCCTCCTGAACTAGGATGCCTCATTGTGAGCCAGCCTTTTGGGGGAAGGGATTTCTTTGGACCCAGCTGGGAACAGGTTGAGGTGGCCTAGGTGGGACTTCCATCACTTAGAGCACAGTCTCTCCTAAGGTCTAAAAGGAAGGACCAGCAGTGGGAGGCAGTAAGTCCGCAGCAACAACGACACGAACATCACAAAATAAGAAGGGTACTGCAGGACAGGGACAGGATGCAATCTACCCTGGGAGCTCTGAACTAGTTTGACAGGGGAGGGCAGAGACAGGAGTGGGCTCTGCAGATGGCCATGCTGGATGACAGAACTGTCTGCCTCCCTCTATTCTCAGCTAAGATTCAACAATCCTACATAGCCCCCCTGCCCAGTAATCACTGCTGGAGTGCAGAGACCCCTTCTCTTGAATCCCAAGGCTCAGTGACCCCATTCTTCCACCCGCTACTGCAAATCTCTTCTGCCTCCCGTACCCCATACATACCCCAGCCCTGAGACTCCTCCCCACGGAGCAGTTGCAGCACTGAGGGCCACAGAAGATGTGACTTCTACTTGGGAGGAGAGGCAAGACCAGAACACCTTGAGGACCTTGGACTTTCTGAGCAAGTGTCTTTCTGGACCTCAGAGAATGACTGTCCATGTAGAAGAAAACACAGAGGTGCCAAGGGAAGGCTGTGGGAAGATGGCGAAGAACTCTAGTGATGCAGCCCAGCACAGTCAGGGACACCAAGGCTTGAAACTGACCTTTCCTGGAGCTGCCAGAGGGCCAACCTGCTGACACCTGCTGACAACACCTTTGGCTCTCAGGACAGACAGAAGATATTCTTGTCATTTTTCTTTTCTTTCTTTCTTTTTTCTTTTTCTTTTTTTTTTGAAACAGGGTTTTCTTTTTTTTTGAAACAGGCTTTGGAGCCTGTACTGTCACTCCGTAGACCTGGCTGGCCTCGAACTCACAAAGATCTGCCTGCCTTTGCCTCCTGAGTGCTGGAATTAAAGGTGTGCACCACCACCCAGCCAGCCATTCTTGTTACTTTAAGGCCCAGTTTGTGTGGCTGTTGTAGCCAGCAGGAATGTGCTCAGGTTCTGATATGTAAATGTTATTCAAAGCTTAGTTTAAACCTCTTGCTAGCAGCCTGTGACTGGCGATGTGACCCACGGGGCATACAGAGTAGGGCAGATTTAGGATCTTAGCCACAGCCTGTAGGGATGGGTGGGGCAAGGGGATTTCTTTCTATTTTACTTTAGGTTTTGGATATCTGTTTCTCAGAGTATCCTAGAACTCACTATGTGTGTAGCCCTAGGTGGTCTCAAACTTGCCTCAGTCTCCCTAGTACTGGGATTACATTTACCACTGCACTGGTTTTATTTCTTTACCTCCACTGCCCTCAGACCTAAAGACACAGGAATCCTAGACACATTCCAGCATTTAGGAGGCTGAGGCAGGAGGACTGAAGGTTCAAGGTCATCCTGGATTACTGTCAGAGAGAAGAGGAAGAAACGAAAAGGGATGGGTTAGGCTATATATAGCTCAGTAGAAAAATACCTGCCTAAAATATGTAAGGCTCATGTATCCCAGTATCACAATTGTGTTGTTGCTGTTTTCTTGGTTTTGGTTTTTATTTGTTTCTTTCTCTTCAACACAAGGTTTCTCTGTATGGCCCTGGCTATCCTGGAACTCGCTCTGTAGACCAGGTTGACCTCAAACTCAGAGACCCACCTGCTTCTGCCTCCCAGGTGCTGGGATTAAAGGCCTGTACCACAATGGCCTGGCTTTTTGTCTTGGTGGTGCTGGGGATGGGACCCAGGGTCTTGCAGGCTCAAGGGTGCTCTCTTGCTGAGCTTGTCCCACCCCACCCCCACTCCATTTTATCCCACCCACAACCCTGCACCACCTGAAAAGCAGGTTCCCTCAGTCTGCCCAGCTTCTCACAGTCTTATCCTGACCCCAGGGACTGGAAGATGAGCTGTGCCTTGCCACCCTGAGCACAGGCCACTTTCTGCTGTCCTTTATTTGTGTTTAAAGTGTGTGTGTGTGTGTGTGTGTGTGTGTGTGTGTGTGTGTGTGTGTGTTGTGGTGCATGCAAGTCCTAGTGCACCTGTGGAGGAAAGAGGACAACCTTTGGGAGTGGGTTCTCTCTCCTACCATAAGGGTCCCTGGGATTGAACTCAGGTTGTCAGGCCTGGTGGCAAGCACCTCTACCCTAGCCATCCTGCTGAGCCTGTTTTGCTTTCTCTGACAGTTTGCACATTCTAGTCAGCATCTGCAGGGCAAAGAGGCAGCCAAGGGTAGTGGAGGTCCAGAGGCCTTCAGCCTTTCAGGGTGCTGTCCTTCCTCCTGAGTGCATGGGCAGCCAGCATCAAGCAGGCTTCCCTCCCCAGTGCAAGCATAATCAGGCCATGCTCACCCCTGGTTCTGACACACTTGGAATAAAACTCTCACACCACCTTTTTCTGTGGTCCTCGAACCTGCTCAGCTGGTTCTTGGCCCAGGGCTTTTGCACTGACTGTTCTCCCTGCCCTGAACACCTTAGCCTAGCCCTTCTCATTGGGTAATGGCATCCTGCCACTGGTTTCTCACCTCTCCCAGATGCTATCCAGCTGAGGACCACACTTCATCCCTGCTTCTGTTCCCTGTGCTGCCTTCTGCTCCTGGCTGGCTTTGTTCCCAGTGGGAAAAGGAAAAGCCAAGAGCTTTAGGCAGTGGATGAGGTGTGAATTTGGTTTCTGTCCAATACTGCCCACTCATGTGACCTGTGCTGCCAGGGGCTGAGGAGATAGGTGGGCAAAGAGACATGGCTTCAAAAGCTAAATTCCATCGTGAGAAAGTAAAGGAGACGCTGGGTGTTCTATAGATAGGAAGTACCATCTGGGGTCTGAGTGCTGAGGGGCAGGAGCTGTACCTTTAAGAATGAGGGCAGAGGCAGGCAGATCTCTGTGAGTTTGAGGCCAGCCTAGTATACCTAGTGAATTCCAGTCAAGAGCTACACAGTGAGACCCTGTCTCAAAAAAGAAAACAATAATAATGAAAGAATAAGTCTTGTGAGTAGAGGAGGGAGGGTCCTAGGCTGGAGGCAGTGCCCACCCAGGTCCGGAGGCTCCTTCCCTTTTCCCAGATACCTGGAGGGGCCTTAGATTTTCTCTGCACAGAATGAAAAGACACACAGGAAAAAGGCCCCTGATCCCATCTTCTTCTGCCTGGTGACAACTCGTAGCATCTGGGCCACCCAGAAGACAGCAGAGAAGAGCCCCTTTCTGTCTAGCTGGTATGGGCAGCTAAGTACTATCCCTCCCTCCTTTCCCACACCCACCCAGTGTGTAAGCTCAGGATGTGGCTGTGTGGGAGCAGGCAGCCCTGCCACCCCCACCCACTGGCCAGGCAGTGACTTGCCCAAGGATAATGGGGCTTCAGATAATGACCTCCAACAAAAACTAGAGGACAGCCAAGGCAGAGGGCTCCCTATGGGAAGGGTGCAGGAAAGGTGGGAAGGGCAGGGTTCTGGCTCTGCAGTGCTTCGCCCGGTCGGATATGCAGGGACTTGCACTGGGCCCAGGTGAGGGGGGACATCTTGTGCTCTACGTAAGAAAGATGATGACTACCCCAGAGGGAATCTCCTGCTCGCTGGTTCACATACTCAGGTACCCAGGAAGCAAAGGGCCACAGCTCCATATAACACTGACATAGGCAGTGGAGCCTGCTCCATGACAAATGCTGGCCGCCAATTTGAAATCCTATGTTCTGCATGAGGCATTGCAGTTTCCAGTCTAAACCCCTGGGTCTGCCTGGCTTTCTGTATCTTAGACTCGATACACCATGGCTTCTTCATCTTCATGTTAGCCTCTCAAATGTGAAAATCCAATTTCATGTAGGTGGGCTTTCCCCAGGCAGTCCCTGGGGGTGGCTCTCAGCAAAGTCTGGTAGGCAGCTGTACCCTGGCACCTCTCTCAATGGAGTCCAAGCTGCACTGGTGCTCATGAGCCTCGGAGAACTCAGTCCTGCTTCAACCTCTGCATGCTGGGGTTTCAGGAGTGTGTCCCCATGCTTAGGGTTTCTATTGATATCCCACAATCCTCGCCCCGCCACCTCATCCACCTTCCCCTCCATCCTGTGACATAACCCTTGGCTCTCCTTTGGGGCTCCTTGCTGTCTGATGATGGGGTTGCTCAGGGTCCCTCCCCAGCCTTCTCCTGACAATGGCTCTGCTTGGGCAGTCTTCTGTTCCAAACAGTCCACCTTCCATATCTGATGCCTGGGTGGAAAGGTGGACCTCAGATTTATTTGCAAATACCCTTTGGTGATGTGACACAGACTGAGATCACATGGCCATTTACTGGGTCCTAATCAAGCAACTACTGTTTCTCTAAAAGAGAGGGCCACATGAACCCCAGAAGGGAGAAGACCCCAACTGGGACTGAGGCAGAGATTGGGGTGCCACGCTGCAAGCTGAGGTACCATGAGTTTCTGTAAAGCACCAGGTTGTCAGGCTCAGGAGTGGCAGGGAGCCCTCTCCAGCTACTGGAGAGCATATGGCTCTGCTGTCACCTTGGTTTTGGACTTGCATCTTCCAGAATGGAAGACAGTGGCTCTCTGTTGCTCTCAGGCACTCACATGTGGTCATTTGTCACAGTAGCTGGGGGCCTACATAGTTCCCACTCTGGGCCAGCATAGCCCTCCGCCTGCCTAGTAGACAGCACTCCCAGCCTGCTGCCCCCCCTAAGAGCCAGAGTCTTCATGAAATGAGTCTTTGCTAAGGCTCATTTCCTTAGTAAGTAGTATTTTAACACATCTTAAAATTGTGTGTGTGTGTGTGTGTGTGTGTGTGTGTGTGTGTGTGTGTGTGTGTAGAGAGAGAGAGAGAGAGATCCCATGATACACATGTGGAGGTCAGGAGACAACTTGAAGGAGCCCGTTCTCTCCTTCCATGTGGGTCTCCAGGATCCAGCTCAACTTGGCAGCAGGTGCCTGTACCCGATGAGCCTCTCACAGAATAACTTTAGTAACATTTTCAAACCAAGAGCCAGGCATGGTGACACATTCCTGTAATCCCAGCACTTAGGATCTAGAGGCAGGAGAATC
>NC_022015.1:37154650-37173311 GCF_000317375.1 Microtus ochrogaster
TTTTTCGAGACAGGGTTTCTCTGTGGCTTTGGAGCCTGTCCTGGTCCTGGAACTAGCTCTGTAGACCGGGCTGGTCTCGAACTCACAGAGATCCGCTTGCCTCTGCCTCCCGAGTGCTGGGATTAAAGGCATAAGTCACCATCGCCCGGCCTATGTAGCCAGTTTGAAGTCAGCCTGAGATTCATGAGACCCTGTCTCAAACTGAAATCAGCCAGGTGGTGGTGCCTACCTTTAATCTCAGAATTTAGGAGGCAGAGGCAGGTGGATCTCTGTGAGTTCTAAGCTACAAAGGCCTTGTCTCAAAAAGGCGGGGGGAAAAAAAAGAAGAAAAAAGCTTCTATCCCCTGGTTCAGGTCAGAGGCAGCGAAATCAAAGCATGTTCAATGGCCAAAGAGGAGTCTGTGGGAGGGGGGTTAAGTGGAAGTTAGCATGGAAGCCACCAGCACCAGGCTAGGGAGTGGACCCCACCGGGGCTGTGAGGGGTAGCCTACAAAGAGCAGGTGGGGGCACAGCAGGAAAAGCACCAGAGGCTGAGGAGACACAGGAAGTTCACCTTGTAGATGGCACAGAAAGAAGCCAGACAGGATCACCCCGCCTCGGCCAGGATCACCGGACCTTGTCCCACCTGTTGGTCCTCCCCAGTCTTAGTCATCTCCTGCCTCCAGGGGTGAACGTGCCATTCCATTGAGCTCTGCTGGGAAAATGCCGTGTGCTGGCCCTGCCCTTCTGGGCTCCGACTCCTTCCCCTCCTATCCCTGTGATTGGTGGGAAGCAAGACTCTTCTACATCCATCTAAACATTTCTTCTCTGAATAGAGAAGAGCTGCCAAGATGCCTGTGGTAAAACGAAGTGACCTAAATCTCAGACCTCTGCAGTGGATGAACCCCGAAATGGAAGTCATTCACAAAAAGATACGTGACGTCATCCTACCCATAGTAGGTCCCTACCGCAGTCAAACTCAGACAGAAAGACAGCTGGGGCAGCAGCGGTTAGTGGAGTTGCATAACATTTTTCTTGAAGAGACAGGAACAAATGTAGGTTCCCCAGACAGCGAGCCTTCAGACCAAAGGGACATTCCGCCAAGTCCAGTGCAGCATGCAGTGAGTTACCGGGCTTACTTACATAGGTGAGGGGCTCCTTACAGGAGTGTGGGTGACCTTGCAGTGGTGAATAGCACAGATGGTGTCCTGCATAGCTACATGCACCCTTTATGTCTCCTGAAACTGTGACACCCTGAAGCTGGGGTTACATGCAGCTGAGAAGGGAGGGCAGGGGGTGTGGCTGGAATGGCAAGTGAGGATCAGATGACCCTCCCAGCTCACCTTCTATAAGTCTATTCAATAGATTCCAGCTTGAGGGTTTTGTGCGGCCGTCCTAGCTGCTCCAGACAGCAGTGGCAATGTTATACCTGGACAATAGCATTCGAGAACAAGTGAGCGTAGAGTTTTAGTTTGGAAAGATGGAAAGTTCTGGAGGGCCTTAGAGTGCTCTGAGGGTCTGAATGAAAATGGTTCCTGTAGGCTCACATATTTGAATGCTTTGTCTCTAGTTGGTGGAACTGTCTGGGAAAGGTTAGGAGGCGTGGCCTTGCTGGAGTAGTTGTGTCACTGGGAGTGAGTCACTTTTGAGGTTTCAAAAGTCCAAGCCATTGTCAATTAGTTTCCTCTCTTTCTGCCTTGTGGCTTTGTCTCAAGGTGTGAGACCTTAGCTACTGCTCCAGCCCCATGCCTGCCTGCAGGCTGCCATATTCCCTGCCATGATGGCCATGGACTCACCCTCCAAAACTGTAAGTCCTCATACTCTTTCTGCTATACTTTGCCTTGGTTAGGAAGCCTTAATCACAGCAATAGAATAGTAACTGAGACAAGTACTGAGCAGGCCAGAACCGAGGACGTGTGGGGGTGGCCACACAGCTTAATAAACCTGTCATCATCTCAGCTCCATTTATGGGGTGGAAGGACACCGGAGCAGTACTGAGGTGCATGCTGAGGCACATCCCTGATTCACATCCTGATGCCAAGGACAGCACCCTGCATCCAGGGTAAATGAATGATGAAGGATGCCAGGAATGACAGACAGCACATGTCTATAACCCCAGCACTCTGGGGCCCGAGGCAAGAGGATTCTCACACTTATAGACCACTCTGGGCTACAGAGTGAGACCTTATCCTCAAAACAAAACACCAGCCCAACAAATAGACCTGAGGTTGTAGCTCAGTTCTCTAGGAACTTGCCTAGCATGCAGGATGCCCTGGGTTACATATCCCTCCATCCTACATAAAACTGGGTATGGTGGCATATAGCTATAATCCCAACATGCTGGAGATGGAAGAAGGAGGTTCAGGAGTTCAAGTTATCCTTAACTACACTGTGAGTTTGAAGGTAGCCTGGTCTACATGAGACCCTACCTTAAAAAAAGCAAAAACAAAAACAAAACAACTCAGAGGCTAGAGAGATGGCTCACGGGTCAAGAGCATTAGCTGCTCACAAGAGGACCTGGGTTTAGTTCCCAGGTCTACATGACAGCTCACAACTTCAGTTTCAGAAAATTCAACATCCTCTTCCAAACTCTGAGGGCACCGAATACACGTGGTATTCATACACACGTAGGCAAAACACATGAATAAAAATAAAATCTAAAAAATATTCTCTAGAATATATAGATTTAAATTAAAAGTGAATAAATAGAAGGGCCTTCATTGATCTGAACCCAGCCAGCAAAGTCTCAGAGAAGATGTCTTTCCCTTCCTCTCCCCACTCCTGGCACCCTCACGGGGAGAGTTTGGTTTTCCCGTGCTGAAAGGGCTTGGGAAGCTGTCCAGACATCAGTGCCCTGTCTTCCCTGGGCTCTGGCCAGCTCGGGCTTAGCTGTGGGCTGCCAAAGCCCAGGGGCACTTCCGGAACGTAGGCCTCATGTTACCCTCTTCCCCGAAAGCTTCTCTTGTCTCACCAGACACTGGTCATCTTCGAGTGCCTGCTGTTTGCCTTTCCCTGGGGGTCAGCAAGCTGCTGCTGATTGTCCTGCTGTGTGGACTTGTTGTAGGGTAGAGACCCAGAGACCGCTCAGCACGACCACAGTCCTGATTGAGATCTGTATTAAGGCAGTCAGTGACCCTCCTCACAGAGCAGCCTCCAGTGCATTTTACAGGGAGATTTTTAAAGGCAAAGACACAGGAAAACTACATCCTGGTTGGCAGCCGCAGGGGGAAGTAAAGCAAGCTAGCAGTTTAACAGAAAGAACCCCAAAACATGTACATATTTTTTTTTTTTTAAAGCCAAGGCATTTCCACCTTAAGTTTCTAGAACAGGGTTGGGTACTTTCCCACGGGACTTTTCACAGTGAGGATAGAAAGGGAGGTCAGTTTCAGCTGAAACCAAAGATGGCTCCAGCTGAGACAAGATGGAGGAAACTTTGCCCTGGCCCATCCCCACCCGTCTTAGTGAACGAGTCAAACTGTGGACTCATCCCGCTCTCAAGAGGTATAGTTGGTCCTGAAGACCATTCATTTGATGAATTCCTTTTGTCTTACACAACTGGCCATACAGTTTCAGATGCAGGGCCTCACCATTAATGCAGTCAGAATGAGGATTAAAGGCCCAGTGAGTGGCGATAGCAGAGCAGTCAGCTGAGGAAACAAGAGAACAGAGACCGGCACCAGTGATGAGTCACGTCTTTGTCTTTCTCTTTTGGAGGTTTTCCTCAGCCACGGCCAGATTTTCTCTAATTGCTCCTCATCAATTAGCATAGAAACAACAGGTTTCTCCCAAAGCCATGTTAGTCCTTCCTGTCTCATAAGCTACACACGTCCTCGGTTCAGTTCCGCGAGAAGTCTAAGCCTCCCTGGTTTTGTAGGACCGCTTCCACCAGGGAGTCTAACTGTTGTGCTAATTCAGAAATAGAAACTCTTAATGCGCCTAGGCCCTGTCTGCTTAGTTCCTTAACGTTCTCGTTCCCCTGACAGAGCTCATCACCCATGGCTGTTGAGCCGGCTACGCCAGCTCTCACCAGGAGTGGGATGAGGACAGCAACAGCTCCTTTTTAAATCTGTAGTCCAGGGTCCATATTAAAGTATTCTCCCTTCTTCTCCATTATCTAGGTATATGTGAGGCAGAATGTGTACTATGACACGTGAACTGGGTATCTCAGTTTGGAAAGCATCAGAAGAGGCACATTTAATCAAACTTAACACACACCAACCAAGTAATAATAGCAGGCGTTGTCCAGGTGAGTTAACCCGCAAGGCGGAACCAACCACATCAGAGTAGGGGGGAGTACTTAGGTTAAGGGTTGGAGATATTAGACAAGCTCCAGCCCCTTGTAAGTCCTCTAATGTTAATTTGGGTTGCCCCCAGTCACAGTAAATTTTATCAGTCAATGGGCTGGCAGTCTGGATAGTTCCCATCCTCATGTAGAACAGAGATTGGGGGTTTAAGCAGAACAAGCAATCCTAGCCAATTTCTAGCTGGGAATGATTAACTGAGGGACGGTGGAAGGTGGGACTCTGACCTGCCCGGGTGTGTTACGTCAGGGAGCATCTTTGGAAGGGAGAATTGGTCAGGGTTTTGGCATGGGTAGGAGATCTTTGTTAGGACCCAAAAGTCTGGACACTGAGGGGGTTCTTCTGGATAGTAGTCTATTCATCAAGTTCTTTCCTGTGGTACAATCTGATTCCCCAGGTTCTCCGTTTCCCATAGGCCAGAATCTTTCTTACGAAATATGGCCATTGGACTACATTTTCCCACTGTGCATTCCTTGGGAAGGCCTTTCTTTCTATACATATGTATTCATTCATGTGGCTTTTAAGAAGCCTCTGTTTCATAACCCCATTCTTTGCAATGGAAAGTCCCTTGTTTTTGGCAACTAAAGGACCCAGCCAGAGCACATGAACAGAATTATAAACTCTGTATCCCTACCTCAAAAGATGATACATCCGCTCCCACATCCTCTTTTTCTCTGATTCAAGCAGAAACTTAACGAGGCACCAGAAAGCAAAGGTCAAGACGGAATATGGGTTGCTGGTCTGCAGTCAGGCTAGATAATTTCTCCCCTGCATCTGTCTTCCTCAGTTCCCCAGTCCAGGCCTGAGGGCAGTGGGGGTTGGACCATGACCCTGTACTCATACCCACAGGGCAAAACACAAGACTCAGGAGGAGGTAGAGGGGCAGGGAGTGAAAGGGCCCAGGCCTGCTGGAGGAAATCTTAATTTTAATGGGTCCATAGTTCAGGAAACAGTCCATTTGGTGGCAGTGTTCCTGGCTTCTGCTTTCTTGACCTGGGTGTGGTGGATCCATGGTGTAATGGCAGCTGCCTTCACGGCTGTAGGAGTGGAGGGAGTCACCAGGTTAGTTTGCTAGCACACTACAACAGTTAGGCCTTCTCCAGGGGGGCTCCAGCACCCCTTTAGCTACCCGCCTGACACAGATGGTGTCATTGGGGATAACAAGGGGATACTGGCAATGGACTAGGAGGTCAGCTGGGTCTCTTGAAGAGTCTGATGAAGTCTTTATGGAGGACTGGAGGGCCTGTGGGAACTGGAGAAAG
This sequence comes from Microtus ochrogaster, assembly GCF_000317375.1. Taxonomy (NCBI): domain Eukaryota; kingdom Metazoa; phylum Chordata; class Mammalia; order Rodentia; family Cricetidae; genus Microtus; species Microtus ochrogaster. Next base: position 37,160,193 of record NC_022015.1, read on the forward strand.
GAACTACTAGAGAAGAGAAGCAGAGGGGAGGTCTTCCAATCATAATCTCACAGTGAGGAAACCCCTCCCTATACGGGGTGCAGCAGGCCCAAAGCAAGGCATCAAGGGAAGGAGGTCTATCTACCCTTTGCTGGACTCTAAGGAGTTTTTTAGGGTTTAACACCCTGTTTGTTTTTTCAACCTGCCCAGAGGTTGTCTGTCTGACACAGTAAATAAAGTTTTCAATTTATGTCTAAAAGTTGAGCTATTGAGAGATTTTACCTATGAAAGCTGGGTCATTATTGGACCCCATTGCTAGTGGGAAACCAGATTGGGGGGGGCAGTTCCTGGAGTAGTTTCAGTCCAGGTGGGAAATGCTTTTACCCACCCAGAGGCATAGGCCTCAATCCCAGCTTTCGGGAGGTGAAGACAAGCAGATCTCTGACTTCGAGACCAGCCTGGTCTACAGAGCAAGTTCCAGGACAGTTGGGGTTACACAGAAAAACCGTCTCAAAGACAAACTAACAAACATAGCAGGTACTTGTAACCTTTCCTGACAGGCTGAGTCTCCATGAAGTCATTTTTCCCAGAGTTCACCAGGGTAAAGGCTGTCTGTTCTGGATTTACTTGAACAGAAGCCCGGCATCTAGCTGAAAACATTCTGTTCCAGGCTGTCCATTCCAGGATAGCACACCTCGGTCTGATCAACTCAGGAGGTTTTGTGGACCCTGGTGAAGGTCAGTTAGTAGAGTCCTGCGAATTGTTTCTGGGAAAATGTTCTTTCCTTTTGATGTCCTTCATCAACCTGTAGGTTTGAGCTGTCTAGATCTTCTTTATGCATTCTGTATTTTCTCTTGGTTACCTGGCTTGGAATATGTCTCCAGAATATCAACAGGCCCACGGGTCTTAGGGCCACTTGTCCAGGAGCCAGGCAGTGGTCCAGTTACCTCTTGCTCGGGAGTCATTTTTTTGATGTCCTTAGCTTAGCAATGGAGGACAGAAACTCATAGGGGAAGCCAAATAGTCTCAAGTAGGGCTAAGAATTCCTCTGTTTTTAAAATGTCTTTCTCTCAGCAGTGAGAAGTCCTCTTTTCTCTAATGGTTACACCATGGACATGCACAGGCGCAAAAGCATAGTGACTGTGTATGTGGTAAAAACCTGGGCCAGAGCGATCAGTTCTGCTCTTTGGGTTGAGGTTCCTGACCCTAAGGCTTGAGCCCAAACTCTTCGACTCTTCCTTGGGTCAGTGGTGCCTGACTGGGCAGTAGAAGGTTCTGTGGATCAGGTTGGCTCCATCTGGCTGGTAGCAAATCTAGGAAGTAGACTCTATCCCTTCCTCCCCACTCACCCTGGGACCCCCCAATGCACCCAACCTGAACCCCTTCCTCTCCTCCTCACTGCAGAGGTGGATGGAACCTGTCTCCCCACACCACCAGACTCAGGAGACCCAGAGACACTTGTTTTTTGTTTTTTTTTTTTTTTTTTTTGTTTTTTTCGAGACAGGGTTTCTCTGTGGTTTTGGAGCCTGTCCTGGAACTAGCTCTTGTAGACCAGGCTGGTCTCGAACTCACAGAGATCCGTCTGCCTCTGCCTCCCGAGTGCTGGGATTAAAGGCGTGCGCCACCACCGCCCGGCTCCCAGAGACACTTGTAACAGAGTTTGTCAGAGTACAAAGTCAGAGTGCTTTGTGGATATACCTTAAGGTATCTCAAATGGTGACAGACATCACCAAGTGGCCCTCAAGTCAGCTGGTCCTGAACTCGGGGATCTGCCTGCCTCTGCCTCTTGAATGCTGATTAAAGGCGTGTGCCACCATGCCTGGCTCCTTTTGCTTCTTTGAGGCAAGGTCTCCTGAAGTCTATGCTGGCTTTGAACATGACCTTCCCACCTTCACCTCCTGATCACCAGTGTGTGCCACCACACAACTTTTGTTTGGTGGGGTGTGGGCACGGGGTCGTAGTTTGGATAGAGTCTAGTCAGCCTAGGCTGGTCTCCTACTCTCAACCCCCTGCCCGAGGCCAGCTAACTCCTCTAATTTCTCACCCCCTGGCCTTTCCCACAGTTTCCTAGGTCTGAGCGGTTTGTCTCCTGGAGAATGTCTGCTGATCTTATGAAAGGCAATGTGAACTGTCAACTGGACAGAATCCAGATCACCTGAGAGATGAACCTTTACGCAGACTGTGGGTAATTATCTCGATTACATTAATTTATGTGGGGAGACCCATTGTAATTGCAGGTGAGACTTTCCCAGGGCAGGGATGAGGGCGAGATGGCTTAGCAGGTAAGGGCACTTGCAGTCAAACTTGAAAATCTGAGTTCAACCCCTGGGACCCAAAGGTGGAAGGAGAGACCCGACCAACTCCTGTAAGTTGTCCTCTGACCTCCCACACATGTATCATGCCTCAGTGCCTCTACAAATATATAAAATCTTTTAAAATTAATAAAATGGTGAAAGTGAGCTAAGCACCAGTATTCACTCACTTTACTCTCTGCTTCCCCTCCCCTTGAGACAGGGTTTCCCTGTGTAGCCCTGGCTGTCCTGGAACTCACTCTGTAGACCAGGCTGGCCTCGAACTCACAGAAATCCACCTGCCTCTGCCTCCTGAATGCTAAGACTAAAGGATTCCAACACCACCACCTGGCTATTCTTTGCTTTCTTATAAAAAGATTTTTGGGGGAGGGGGTGACAGGGTCTGTCCCAGTTAGGATTATTATTGCTATGATGAAACACCATGACCAAAAGCAAGTTGGGAAGGAAAGGGTTTATTTGGCTCATATTCCCACATCATAGTCTATCACCAAAGGAAGTCAGAACAGGAACTTAAACAGGGCAGGAATCTGGAGGCAGGAGTTAGTTGATGGAGAGTTGCTGCATACTGGCTTGCTCTCCATGGCTTGCTCAGTCTGCTTTCTTAAAGAACCCAGTACCAGCAGCCCAGCAGCCCTCTGTGCTCCATTCTGTGCCGAGACTGAACACCACCCAAGCCCTCCTTCCACTATTGCCCACACCCGCCATCCTGGTTGTTTCTCACTGGCTCCGAGTCTCCTCCTGCTCCTTCAGCGCAGCCTGAAGCTAGAGAGGCACCTGAAGAGCAGAAGCATAATCTCCCCCGGATGTGCCGGCCAGAAGGCTGTGGTATAGGGCCATCAGGAGGAGGCTGTGGTGTAGGGCCATCAGGAGGAGAAGGCAGTCCTTCTGATGTTGGGAGGACTGAGGGCTAGGACAGCGCTACCAGAGACAGGCTTACAGCTCCAAGCCCCTCCAAGAGAGGGATGACTGCAAGTCTCAGAGGCAGCGACTGATGGCCTGGGGTGGGGGGCCCAACAACTTCCAGAGAAGATGTTATCTCCAAAATTCACTTCAGAATTATAATCAAGCTACCAAACAAACAACAAAAATACAAAAACAAAAAAACATCCTCAGGGCAGGTGAGATGGGTCATCAGGGAAAGGCGCTTACTATGCAAGCCTGGCAACCTGAGTTGTATCCTCAGAACCCACAAAAAGATGGAAAAAGAAAACCAATTCCACCAAATTGTCCCCTGACCTCCATCTGCACATCATGGCGGGAATGCCCACAAACATAATAAATTTTAGCATGTCCCGTGGGCTGCAAGGTGAACACCCCTCCCAAGGTCTCAGGTTACAGGTTTACAGTCAGTAACAGCAGCAGCTATGCTCCTAACCAACTCCTAAGCTCTGGACGACTGCATGCTTCAAGGACTGCCGGCAGCTCCCAGGAATCTGCAGTGACTAGCCTCCTGCCGTTAAAATTGCTGCTCTCGGGCTGGAGAGATGGCTCAGAGGTTAAGAGCACTGAATATTCTTCCAGAGGTCCTGAGTTCAAGGTTTACAGTCAGTAACAGCAGCAGCTATGCTCCTAACCAACTCCTAAGCTCTGGACGACTACATGCTTCAAGGACTGCCGGCAGCTCCCAGGAATCTGCAGTGACTAGCCTCCTGCCGTTAAAATTGCTGCTCTCGGGCTGGAGAGATGGCTCAGAGGTTAAGAGCACTGAATGTTCTTCCAGAGGTCCTGAGTTCAATTCCCAGCAACCACATAGTGGCTCACAACCACCTGTAATGAGATCTGGTGCCCTCTTCTGGCCTGCAGGTGTGGAGGCTGAACACTGTGTACATAATAAATAAATAAATCTTTAAAAAAAATTGCTGCTCTTGGTTCAACGGAAAAGCCTTTTATTGGTCCTAATATTGCAACACCAGGAAGCAGCACAAGAGAGTGTTGTGACAATTGTGTATGTAGCATGCAAAGGAAGCACTAAATCCATACCAATCACAAGTTTCCAGTTATTGACTTCCCACTAAGTTCCAAGGATTGAAGGCCAGTCAGTGAAGGTATCCAGGCTTGGGTCTGGCAAGCTGTCTAATACAGTCGTGCCTGGAGAAAGGCCTTCTAGGGGCAGGAGCATAAACTCCATCCTAGATTGACATGCAATTCAATTAGCATGTTCAGTTAGCAAGAACAGTTAGCCAGAAACAGAACTACAGAAGCCAAAAAGCAAGGTTGATACATTTAGACACTTTCCTAGAACTATGGGCTTTAATGGATTAGGTCTTTGTTTTCATTTTGGCAGGTGGTGCAGTCTATGGGCTGAGTTTCATGGCTCAACTGGTACTCCCAACATGGCCTCAGTTGTGGTAAGGTCTGGGAGTCTGTTACAGCATAAGTTTGTGCAAGTAGCCATTGATTAGCTTGGGGAATTCTATCCCCAGGGGCCTGAGGTAATATGGCAAGAGGGGAGGATCTTCTCTGGATCCTGGGTCAGAGCTGTAGGGAACCATGAATGGACATAGCACCAGTGGACACACTTGGCCCCAAAGAATGACCATCCCTGCCCTAGTTAATCTTCCAGTGAAAAGAAATCTCAGCATCTTTGCATGTATTTTTCCTGCCTGGTAGGAAAGCTAGGGGACACATGGGACTTTCAGTGTCTGTGCAAACTCAGAGGAAGCAAAGACTTTATTTAGAAGCTGCTGGGATGGGCCTGAATTGGTCTCCCAAGGACACAAGTATGGTAGAAACAAGACTAGCCTGGGGTCTTTAGTCAAGTTGGTAGCAGTTTCAGCTGCCATCAGGTTTATGAGCTGGGTTTTAACTGTGGGCAGGCAAGGGAGAGAAATGTAGTGTATGAGTGATGACTGCTGACCTCACTGGAGGGCACTAGCTGTGTTCTACTGCCTCTAGCCAGGAGACCCATGGGAAAAAGTGCCACTGTCCCAGGCTTTCACTAACAGTGGAACTCTGCCATATAAAAAAACTGGATTGAGATCTCCCAGACCTTGTGACCACCAGTAAATGAGAAGCCTGGCAAACATACAGAATTCAAATTAGCAATGTAATTAGATGCACACAGACCAGCTGGGAAAACACACAACAGACCCATTAACCGTTAATTATCACACAGTTCAGGGACCCAAGGTGTTGGAGTTGACCTGCTGCAGCCACTACTGAGCCCAGAGTCCTGTGCCTATCCAAATACAAAGTGTAAGGGGCTGGAGAGATGGCTCAGTGGTTAAGAGCATTGCCTGCTCTTCCAAAGGTCCTGAGTTCAATTCCCATCAACCACACGGTGGCTCACAAATACGCAGTGTGGGTTTTTCTTTTTGGTGGCAGGGTTGGCTTTTTTTTTTTTTTTTGAGGTAGGGTTTCATGCAGCTTAGGCTGGACTTAGATTCAGTGAGAGACCCTGCCTGTACCTGATCCTCCCCGACTAGCTTCTCAAGTGCTGGGATTACAGGTGTATATACCACAACACACCTGACTTTTTGCTTGATATGAGGTCTGTTTAGCCCAGGATGATCTTAAAATGTAGTGATTCTCCTGCCTCAGCTTCCGATGTTAAGATACTACATATGAGCAACATGCCTGTCTTATTTTGATGGACAGGGACTATATATCATCTCCACAGTCCATTCAGGCTTGGGAGTCTGGGAGCCATGAACCTCCACACACATGCCCACCATGCTGTCCTGTTCTAGCCACACCAAAAACAAACAAACAAACAAGAAAACAATAACAAAAACAAAAAACAACCCTCAGGCTCTGTCACTTGGCTTTGGCTCAGGAAAGCCTTGGTGACAGTGAGTCCCACGGCTGGCAAATATCTCTCAGGCCAGCCTCCACTTAGACCACAGCTCCTAGCAAATCAGAGCTGCCTCCATCAGCTACTGGAAGGCCAGGGCCCATCACATGGTCCAGCACATCATATCCCCCTGGCTGGTCTGAAACAGAGTCCACACAGGGACCTTGTGACCAGAAGGCAGGCAGCTGGATGACTCAGAAATGATTGTGGAATTCAAAAATAGGAAGCTAAAAATATGTAGGGTGGCTGGCTTCTAGGAACAGGCGGGTCTGTTGTTCCAACCCTTGGTGGGGGATGGGCAGAAGCCAAGGTCCTGCTGGGTGCTGAGGAGTGAAGGGCAGGCAAGGTGGACAGTCACTGGTGAGTGCGGAGTTCTCCGGTCATTAACGGGGGTGGGATCGTGCTGAGGTGTCCAGGGCAAAACTGGACACAAGCTGGGGAGATGCAGAGATTTGTGGGGTGCTGACCCTGTTATAATCTCCCAACATGGCTGGAAAAACTCTACAAAGGGATAAATTCCTCTGGTGGCCCACAAGCCCTGTAGCAGTGGCAACTGAGACATGATCTAAGCTGTCACTTGAAGAGGGAAGCGGAATGCAGCAAATGGCACAATGAAGGGGCTCCAAAAGCCATGGAATATTCTCTTAAATCTAGAAGGACAGAGGCCTGCTCACATCCTTACTGAGCTCTGGAGCACCATTTCGGACTCCTGAGCTGTTAAAAAAAAAGCGACATGCACGTCCACCAACCTGTGGCTTGCCACAGAGCACTTGAACGGCATCAGTAAGCGTCTCAGTAGGGCTGGCCAGGCTGCCCAGACTTGGGCCTGAGTGAGGCTACACTGGTGATCAGGGCACTTGAGAAGCAGAGGCAGGAGGATCAGGAAGGAGTTCTAAGTCATTTCAGTTACACCGTGAGTTTCAGGTCTAAGTTATATCTGGGTTACATGACACCCTGTCTCAAAGCAAAATCCCTCAAAATGGTGGTAGGGGGAAGGGGCTAGAGAGGACCACAGCAAATACCCACCAGAGACCTTGCACAGGCCTATGCATATTCTAGGGAGCAGAGATAAGAGGGTTGTGGCTGTAGCCAGGTGGGACACAGGGTCAGAGAAAACAGGATGAGTTCCCAGAGAAGACAGGAGAGGCCTCAATGGCCAATAGTTTGAGCGAGGCAGAACAGCCAGATGGACAGGCGCTGGGCTGAAAAGCACAGTAGGCTCGAGGCTGGGGAGGCTGCAGCCCAGGAATGCAGCAGTGAAGGGGTCAACAATAAATGAGAAGGGGGCTGAGGAGAGCCCACGTATGCTGAGGGGTCAGCTGCCTGGTGGGGTGGGTAGAGCAGAGAGGGGGAACCTCAGGAAATGTTTGATCAATGTTTGAGCACAGGCCCCAGGCTGTTCACTTATGAAGCAAACACTAGGCTCAGGATAGTGGGGTGCAGCTCTTCACTCTGTCAGGTGAACCTCGGGTCTAAGAAAACTCCAGACAAGAACTTTTCAGATAGTGTCTTTCCATGTAGCTGGTCTGAGTTTGCTCTGTAGGCTAGCTGTCCTCGAACTCACAGATCAGAGATCCACCTGCCTCTACCTCCTTGAGTGCTATGATCAAAGGTGTACCCAGCCAAAGGTTGGAAAGCTTGGTGACCTAGTGTGGCAGACAGGGCCCCCTGCTGGTGTGAAGCAAAGCAGACAGGAATTGTCATCACCCCATTCACAACTAGCACCCAGGGCTGTAAAGACAGCAGACAGCCCGCTGGACTTCCAAGATCAGAAGGGTCCTTAACACAGGGGAAATTCCGGGGGGGGGGCACAGGTGTTTCCAGGTAAAGACACTTGTTTTTGTGAGAAGGCCTCATGTGTAGCCCTCATTCATGTTGCCATGGAATGCAATCCTCTAAAGTGCTAGAATTTCAGAGTGAGCCATGACATCTAGGCTCAGGGCACTTGTTTAAAGACCACGTTAGAAGCAGGGGAGCTACCCTTTAAATCAGTCCTTCCCAGAGGCAGCAATTTCTGTAGGCTGTGAACTTTAGACTCAGTTCTCGCAGGAGCTGATGCACAGGGTACACTTGTTTGCAGGTTAGGACTGCTCTGATGGCCTCTAAGGAAATGGGACAGATGGCCAACAGTGGGGCAGTCAAGTGCTCTGAACTGGGCTGGTGTCCCAAAGGACAGAAAGGCTCTCAAACTTTCAGCACCTGTGGCCTTAGCTCTAACTTCCTCTTTGCAGGACGAGGGACTTCTCTCAGGGGAGGAGCAGCAGTGGAGAACACCAAAGGAAGTTCCATGAGTCCCCAAAGTTGAGAAGAAAGAGGTTCTATACATAACAGCTTTACTTCAGGAGCTAGTTCAGTGAGTGGGCTCGTGAGTGGGTCTGGTCTGGATCAACGAGGTCTTTGTGGCACTGGGAACAGAAGGCACTTGGTAATGCATCATGGTGTGTGTATAGTCCACCGTGGCTCCTGTCAGGAGTGGCAGGCTTGTCACGGTGCTTGTGAGGAAGACACAGTTGAGTCCCACAGCACTCGGGACACATTCTCACTCCCAGTCACTGATCCCCGGGTCTGCAGCGCTTCTTCCACCAGGTCAGCCACCAGGTTCAGCTGACACATCCGCAGTGCGTTCACCAGTTCAGACACTGTGGCTTTCTCTCTCTCGGCAATCTTCCAGACCCTCAGAGTCTCCCTTACCTGCTCACTCAGGCTTCGGGGGTACCTCTCCTCAATCCCGTCAATTTTGACCTCAGACAATTTTAGCACGCGGGCCAGTCTCTTCCAGTCTCTCCCCACATTGTCACACACGATGTCAAATGCCACCTGCAGATCTAAGAGGGAAAACAGCAGACTTACAGAGGAGCTGGGGGAAGTCTTCCCATGGGCCACTAAATGTGAACTGAGCACTTCAAAATCAGCATCACTAAAGCCAGCAGGTCCCGTGGAGGCAGAGATACTTAGCAGCCCAGGAGCTACTACAAGGGACCTACATTGGCCTCCTAACCTGCCTAGTCACACCCCCTCAGAATGAGTCCCAGCGAGCTGCAGCTTAAAAGATCAGAAACTGAGGAAAGGCTGAGGAGTCAGAGGGAGAAAAACTAGGGCCACCTTCAAACCCTCAATAGCAGGCTGGCTAATGTCCCCCAAAGCTACAGTCACCTCATTCTACACCATGACCTTTGCCACACTCTGGAGCCCCTGCTAGGCATGGGCAACGTGGAAGAAGATGACTAAGTGGTCCAGGGAGCCCTGGGCAGTGGCTGAGAACCCCTTACTGGACTCCTGCAACAATAGTAAACACTTAAATGCCTTGGTGATATAAATGCATAACCTGTTTTCTTGTGTAACTTGTACACACAAAGTACAAGTAACTGGTACACGGGCAGAGGAAACAATCTGTTTCAAATAGTTCTGTGTCATGGCATGTGGTGTCGGTACTTGGGGGGGTGGGGTCTGATTTTGCTGCATTTTAGATTTCAGAGCTCCTGACTATAGAGCCCTTCACGGTGCCAAAGGCTCCTACAAGGAAGGCTTAGTCCCTCAGGGGTGGATCCAATCAAGAAAAGGAGAGCAGATCAGGATAGCTCTGAGCTCACCGGTGGGTCAGTCCACCGATTCCCACCTTGATGGTGTTACTGGAAGGTGGTGGAAAGCCTCAGAGGCACTGCCTACTCAGAAGCAGAGGCTGTACTATTGGGGGAGTGTATTCTGGCCCAAGCTCCTTCCTGGCAGCCATGAGGCAATCAGCTTTGCTCCACCATGCCCTCAGCAGCCTGAGTTCCTGCCTCACTGCAGACCAAGAGCAATGGAGGCCCTTTGTCCCTTTAAATGGCTTCTCGGGTATTTATCACAAGTGAGTTAGAGTCTAACAGATGCTCGACTTGCATCCACACCCCAAGGCCAGATTGGTGTGGCTCAGTTGTGGCTGCCAGGCACTGTGCATTATGGGAAGCCATAGTGCTTCCTCTTTACTGCAAAACGAAAGCAACAGAGGATAACCAGGCACTGTGCACTCTGGACCGGGAAGCTCAGCCGCAGCACAAAGCTCCTTTGGCTAGGAAGCACACTGCTTGGCCACAGACACTCCCACTATGGAAATGGGGACGAGGAGCAGGCACACCTTGACCTTTGCCTACTTTCTTCAGCTCTACCCTCAATGGACTTAGGGTGCCTTAGACACATCCATTTCTTAGCCGAGTTTTCAATTGACCCGGGGAGTGGAGAACCAAGCATTGGAGGTCCGAGGCAACTTCATCTTGGTGCTGGGCAAGTGGTAGGAGAGCGAGCGCCTCCTTAGCACTAGCAAGACTACGGGTTCAACCCCGGCACTGTAAGACACGCACCGGATCCCCGTAGTTCCGTTCCGGCTCGCCCACCCGAGAAGTGGGCGTGCCCTAGAGTCCCTCCTAGTAGGAGCACACAAAGGGCACCCTGAGGCTAGGGTACTGGCCAGGCTTCCCCGCCCATTTCCCCGCCTCCTCCCGCCCCCGAGCCCACCTGCCTCCCCCGGCGCGGTCGAGACCGCCAGCCCCGCTTCGAAGTTGTCCAGGCGTTGCAGTAGGTCGTGCCTGCGCAGCGAGGCCAGCAACTCGCGCAGCAGCCCGGTATGATTGCGGCCCAGATCGTTCTGCTCCAGCAGCACAGAGAACAGGTCCAGGCCGCTCTGCATGCGCTCCAGCTTGCGTTTGCCCACGCGCTCACGGCACAGGAACTTGAGCTCCATCAGATCGCTGCTCGACAGGCTGCCGGAGAGGGAGTGCAGCAGCACCAGGAAGGGATCCATGGCAGTGACGCGCCGGGCTACCCTCAGCGATTCCACACAGGAAATCACCGCGGGCTTTCCCGCCAAGCGCCTCGCGAGAATTCCAGATCCCACGCATGCGTCTCGCGCGTGGCCGTAGCCGTTTCCGCCCGGGTTGGCACTCTCGGTAGTTTTGACACCTGCGTCTCTGTGGCTTTAGCGCTTGCGCACCGTGGTTCCCGGGGGAGGCGGGGGTCGCGAGGGACAGATCATTAGCCGGCGGCGTGAGGGCGATGGTCTGGGTGGGCTCTTGAGGTTCCAGGTTTACCTCTGCGGAGCTGTGCAGCCCTTCTGTGTGTGGGGGGCTGGGAGGGTAGCTGAGGGCCGCAGGGATGCTTACTGTGGCTGGATCACATTCAAGCACAATTTTTTTTTTTTAAAGGATTTATTTACAGACTGGAGAGATGGCTCAGGGGTTAAGAGCACTGGCTGTTCTTTCTTTCTTTGAACTCCCAGCACCTGCATGATGGCTCACAACTATCTGTAACTTCAGTCCCAGGGGCTTTGACACCCTCTTCTTGCAGGCACACATATGGTACGCAGATGAAACACACACACACACACACACACACACACACACACAGATTTCAAAAACATTAAATATTTATTTTTGTTGTGTGAATGAGCATTTGTAGTTTAAGTGCCCCTAAGTGGCCCTCATGGGTGTAGTACCCACTGGGTTCAGAAGAGGGTGTGGGTTCTCAAGAGCAATGGTTCCCAACCTTCCTAATGCATTGTCCCTTTAAGGCAGTTCCTCATGTTGTGGTGACCCCAACCATAAATTATTTTCGTTGTTACTTCATAACTGTAATTTTTGCTATCGTTGTGAATCCTAATGTAAATATCTGTTTTCTGATGATTTGAGTGTAGGGAAAAGGGCCAGTCAAAGAAACACACTCTGGCTCAGAGACCCGAGTCAGTGAAAGGAACCCAGAATTAAAGAAATACACCCTGACTCTGAAACCAGTGCCAAAGAAACACACTTTGGCCCTAGAATCAAAGCAAGTGAAAGAAATATGCCCTGGCCCCAAAACTAGAGCCAAAACACTAAAAAGGCCAATGAAAGAAACACACTTTGGCCCTAAAATTAGTCATCTCTGCCCCTGACCAATTAAACTAATCCCTGAGCAGGGAAAGCTAACCATTTTCTCTTCTCCCTGGGAAAATGCTGTCCCTAAGAAACCCTATATAAGCCCTGCAAGCAGAGGCAGACTGAAGCCGCTTTTGCTGGGGGAGCCTTCTCCTAGCAGAGATGTTAGAACTTCGCTGGGGAAGCTGGAGATGGAGGAGCAGAGCAGAGCAGGGCGGTAACACTTTCACAGGGGAAACCTTCCCCTAGCAGAGCGTAGTTGTTACACTCAGGGTACCTGAACCAAACTGTAACAACTTCGCTGGGGGAGCTCTCTTCTGTGAGCAGAGCTGTTACATCGGGAAAGCCTTTCCCTAGAGTTGCACTGTAAACTGCCACACTTACTGTGACCTGTGCTATTCCCTGGCTCCCGACTGCCAGAATGCTCATCCACCGGAGCTGTAACATTCAGCATTTCCTGACTCCCGTCTGCCAGGATCCCTTTCCATCTGAACTGCAATGCTTACACTGAGGTGGCCCCTGTGAAAGGATCATTTGAAGTAAACGAGTCATGACCCACAGGTTGAGAAACACTGCTCTATAGAACTAGAGATATGTTTGGTTTTGAGTAGCTGCGTGGGTCCAGGTCCTTGGCAAGAGCAATAAAGTGCTCTTAACTGTTGAGCCATTTCATGGGCCCAGTAATTTGCATATTAAAATCAGTAGAAGAGAGGACCCAGAATCTCGTCATCAGAGAAAGCATCGGAGGTCGTGGGGAAGTTAACTACTGTGACTCCAGCTTTCATGAACAACACAGTATGTTCCCCGTAGCCATCATGATGACTATGTGCAAGTTAAAAATAAAGCAGAGGCTTATTCGAGGGCTTCAGTGGGCAAAGTACCTGCTGCACAAGCATGTGGACCTGAGTTCAGATCCTGACGTCCACATAAAAAGCCAGAGAAGGTGGTGCCCATCTGTAACCCCAACTCTAATGGAGACGGGTGCATTCCTGGTGCTCAGTGATCAGCCACCCCCGCTGAGTGGCTGAGGTGCAGATTCAGTGAGGCGCAGCACGCACAGCATCTCTTGTAAGCAGAGTTGCCTTCAGTGAGGCCCAGCATACACAGCATCTCATGTAAGCGGAGTTGTCTTCAGTAAGGCGCAGCACAC
>NC_022015.1:37173476-37174897 GCF_000317375.1 Microtus ochrogaster
TACACAGCATCTCATGTAAGCGGAGTTGTCTTCAGTGAGGCCCAGCATACACAGCATCTCATGTAAGCGGAGTTGTCTTCAGTGAGGCCCAGCATGCACAGCATCTCATGTAAGCGGAGTCGTCTTCAGAGGCGCAGCACACACAGCATCTCATGTAAGTGGAGTTGCCTTACAGTTCTTTAAGTTGACTTATTCTTGACCTCTTCAAAGTGTACAGTTCAATATTTTTTGTTGTTTTTGAGACAGGGTCTTACTATGTAGCCCAAGTAGACTCCTGAGGCTATATATAAAGACAAATGAGAGCTGGAAAGGTGGCTAAGGGGTTAAAAGCTCTTATTGCTCCTCCAGAGGAGCTGGGTCTGCTTGCCAGCGCCCATGCTAGGCTGCTCACAGCTGTCTGTAGCTTCATCTCCAGGGGATCAGAGGCCCTCTGCTGGCTTCTGCAGGGCACTGCACTCATGCGAGCGCAGAAAAATACAAATTCAACCAGATGGGGAGGGCCGGTTAGAGGAGCAGAACAAACAGAAGGGGAATTTATCAGGTTAGCGAAAGTGAGGACTGGAAGTCTAGTGATGGCTATCTACATCATGCAGCTGCAGAGATCCAGGATTCTAATCCCGGAAGCTAGGTGCCTTGGTAGTGGTAGTACCAATCCAACTTTGAAAGCCTGGGGGTTCCCTGGAGAGCCACTAGCAAGGAGTTTGTTGAGTCTGCAATTACCTCCCTATGTTTCTTTGTTTTGAGACAAGCTCTCCTATTGCTCAGGCTGGTCTTGAACCCCCTTCCCCATGCAGCTCAGTATGACCTTAAACTTCTGCTCCTCCTGCTACCACTTCCCAAGTGCTGGGGATTACAGGTGTGCACCACTAGACCTGGCTTATTTTTTTTTGTTCTGAGTGTGAATCTCATGTTAGATGTGTGTTCTGTAAATACCCCCACATTTTTGTGCACCACTTTTTCGATCTGTTCATAAGATCCTACAATAAAAAGTTCACAATTTTGGTGAAACCAAGTGTAGGTGTTTTTCTTTTCTTTGTGCTAATAAAGAAAAGTGGGAAAAGCCTCTCTGGTGGTGGCAGCTAGAGCATGCCTCTCAAGGAGTATCTTTTTCGTCCCTGTCTAGAAGAGAAGAAACACGGAAGCAGTGCCGTGAAGAGCCCTGGTTCCCACTCCATGGCTGTGAAATGCTCAGGGCATAAGAAATCCCAGTCTTTGGCCATGTGCAAATGGTAGTGATGTTGGCTGCTCCAATGGGGAGAACAAGGTTCCCAGAAGGATGGTCCTTTAGGAGGAAGGGGCATGGAAAGTTCCTGAACCAAGATGAGCAGGAAAGCCGGGCGGTGGTGGCGCACGCCTTTAATCCCAGCACTCGGGAGGCAGAGGCAGGCGGATCTCTGTGAGTTCGAGACCAGCCTGGTCTA
>NC_022015.1:37174997-37176783 GCF_000317375.1 Microtus ochrogaster
AAGAGAGGAGAAAGGGAAGAGGAAGGAGAGAAAGAGGAAGAGGAAGGAGAGAGGAAGAGAAAGGAACGGAGGAGGAAGGAAAGGAAGAGGAAGGAGAGAACAAAAATGAGAGGAAGGAGAGGGGGAAAGAAGAAGGAAAGAGGATGAGGAAGGAAAGAGGAAGAAGGAGGAGGAGGAGGAGAGGAAGAAGAAGGAGAGGAAGAAGAAGAGGACGGAGGGGAAGAAAGGAGGGGGAGAAAGAGGAAGGAGAGAGGAAGAGGAAGGAGAGGAAGAGGAAGAAGAGGAGAGTAAAGAGAGAGGAAGAGGAAGGAGGAGAGAGGAAAGGCTTCAGCACTTCTCACTGGTTTCATGGCAGTAAACTCACCCCTTGTTTGTGCTGACAACAGTCAGAACTCTGGCCTTCCTTTCTCTAGGAGTGTCTGCATCTCTAAGTTTCTTTCCTCTTCTCTCCCTGATCCACTAATGCTGGCTGCTGGGCTCTCCTCAGCTCTCCGAGGTTTCTTGCCTTTTTTTTTTTTTTTTTGAGACATGGTCTCATTATGTACCTCTGGCTGGCCTGCACTCACAAAGATTCACCTGCCTCTGCCTTTGGAATGTTGGGATTAAAGGTAGGCACCTGCCATGTCAGAGAGAGAGAGAGAGAGAGAGAGAGAGAGAGAGAGAGAAGGGTTTTTTTTTTTTTGTGTGTGTGTGTGTGTGTGTTTTGTTTTCTGAGACAGTGTTTCTCTGTAGCTTTGGGAGAAGAGAGAGAGTTTTAAAGAAGGTGTTGCCTCCATTGCAGAGAAAGAGCAGTGTGGTGGAAACCTTCTCCTAGAGTCTATATATTTTTGTTTGTTTTTTGAAACAGGGTTTCTTTGTGTAGCCTTGGCTGTCCTGAAACTAGTTCTGTAGGCTAGGCTGGCCTTGAACTCACTATCCTCCTGCCTCTGCCTCCTGAGTGCTGGGAGTAAAAGTGGGTGCCATCACCACCTGGTTTAGATACCTGCATCCTAATCTCAGACCCTTGACACCCAGGCTTAGTCCTGGCCCCTGGACAGAGGCCATGAAGGCATGCGGGGTGGAAAAGATTCTGTAGATGTGATGAAGATGAGGCACTGGGTTGGGAGATCTACATGGCTTGCTTCAGAGGACCATCTAGGCCTGAGCACTCAAGGGCTTAGAACGAAAGAGCCCTGAAGAAGAAGGGGCCCAAGTCAAGACTGGCTGCACAGTTATGCCTTGTGTCTTGGGGACTGAGGGGAGCATGTGGACCAACCTGGAGTTTGGTTCACAAGGTCCTTTTGGTACTTATGGCCCACAGAGTTTCAGGAAATGTGTGGCTTCTGTTTGCAGCATCATTTGCCTCCAGGATCTAGGTTTATGCTTGCTGGGTGCAGAGCCCAAGGTTGCCAGCAGAGGGCAGCAGCCACCAACAGAAAGGCCAGCAGTGCCTGTCTTGGCTAAGAGCATGACAGTCGGTAAAGAGGGTGGTTAGTGATAAATCCTGGCCCCACTGCTAGTGTTTCCACAGACTGCCCAAGCCTCACAACTGTCCCCCACATTCAGTGGTCCTAGTTTGGTCCTATTTAGGTTCCCCCGCTATCAATCCAGAGTCAGTGAGCTCTCACTAGCTCAGGTCATCTGTTCTTGTGGGTATCACCATCATAGTCTTGACACCTTTGCTCATATTATCACTCCTCCCTCTCTTGAACTAGTCTCTGGAAGCTGGGCCCAGTGCTTCGCTGTGGATCTCTGTAGCTGCTTCCATCAGTTGTTGGACGAAGGTTCTATGATGACAGTTAAGGTA
>NC_022015.1:37178083-37180652 GCF_000317375.1 Microtus ochrogaster
GAGTGCTGGGTTTACAGAGACCTAGCGTGTCCTACCTGAGTGCTGGGTTTACAGAGACCTAGCGTGTCCTACCGGAGTGCTGGGTTTACAGGCATGCACCACCAGGCCTGGGCAAATCTGGACATTTAAGTGCAGATTTCCAAGGCTTTTATGTAGGTAATTTTTTTTTTTTTTTATTTTCGAGACAGGGTTTCTCCATAGCTTTTTGGTTATTGTCCTGGAACTAGCTCTGTAGACCAGGCTGGCCTCGAACTCACAGAGATCCACCTGCCTCTGCCTCCCGAGTGCTGGGATTAAAAGCATAGGCCACCACCGCCCGGCCTATATAGGTAATTTTTAAAAACAAGCAAGGAGTGAACCTGTGGAGTGGGTCAACTGGAGCTGCCTTCTACACACAGCAGGCCCCACCTTTGTAAACTGTGGAGCCCGCAAACCATCCCTGAGGCCTGACATGACTCATTGTGTACCGAGTAGAACTTGAGGCGGCTGGAGAGATGGCTCAGTGATTAGGAGCACTTGCTGCTCTTGCAGAGGACCTGAGATCAATCCACAGCACCTGCGTTAGGAGGCTCACAATAGCTCAAAACTCCAACTCCAGGCACCTGGAAGCCGTCTTCTGGCCTCTGAGGTTATCTGCACTAAGGTGCACAGGTCCACATTCAGACAGGTTCAGAAACGTGCAATTAAAATCACATAAAATCTTAACAAACGAACGGAAGGAAGCTGCAGACCTAGGACCCTCCTTGCCCTGCTCCATCCCTGAAGCCTCTGCAGCGGTAGAGATGTCCAATCTAGGAGCCCCGTTCTGGTTCGAAGGGACGGTCTGCCTGCCAGTCCGCTTGCTGGACGACTGCGGCTCTCTTTAAGCAGCTACAGTTCACCTAAAATAACACCCCTGGGTGTCTGGCTTTATCGTCAACAGGACCCAGGCTTCTGTGGCAGTATTAGCCATTCTCCCTCCACCTCATGCCAGGCT
Source organism: Microtus ochrogaster (assembly GCF_000317375.1). Lineage (NCBI taxonomy): Eukaryota > Metazoa > Chordata > Mammalia > Rodentia > Cricetidae > Microtus > Microtus ochrogaster. The sequence continues at coordinate 37,179,060 of NC_022015.1, forward strand.
TATTGTGTGCCTGCCCACAACCCTCTTTGGTGTCCCATTTAATAGTTTTCCCTCAAACATTGCATAAATCACTAGTGTCAACCAAATATCGCTGATGTGCTACATTCTCCCGTCCCTACAACCCTGGCCACCATGTTCAGTCTTCATGAAGCCAGAGAGTCCCACCTGTTATCTTGTCACCCCATCTCAGAACTTAGCAGGCACACTGCCACCTCAGGGCCTTTGCACATGCTCTTCCTGTCCCCCCTCCGGCCCTTCATGTGTCTGGGCTCTCACTGCTTGAACCCAGTGTAGTAACTTGGGACAACCTCACCCGTTTATGAAGCAGCCAGCATCTCTGCTTCCATTTGGATTCTGTGGCTGTGGGGTTCATCTTCTGATCAGCACTAGACGCCCCCTGTAGGGGCATCCAGAGAGAAGGGGCCTGTCTGCTCTGTACCTGCAAAGGCTTCATCAGTTCTGTAGGGGGCTCTGTTAGGAGGTCTTGAAGTTAAACTCTAGACCCTCATCCTGCATCCTCGTGGGCTTCAGAGGAGGATCCTGCAGTTTTAACCCTGGTATGTCCTCTCTGTGACCTTCAGAGGAGGGATCCTGCAGCTCTGACCCCAGGTATGTCCTCTTTGAATCCTCCACATGAGAAGAAAGAATTCCAGGGCTTTAGACAGTAGGGGTTTTTCCCATTGCTTTTTTTTAAAAAAAATATTTATTTATTATTTATTATGTATACAATAGTCTATCTATGTGTATGCCAAAGGCCAGAAGAGGGCACCAGACCTTATTACAGATGGTTGTGAGCCACCATGTGGTTGCTGGGAATTGAACTCAGGACCTTTGGAAGAGTAGGCAATTCTCTTAACCACTGAGCCATCTCTCCAGCCCCCCCCCCCATTGCTTTTTTTTTAGACAAGGTCACACTATGTAGCTCTGGATGACCTTGAATCCACATAAATCCACTTGCCTCTGCCTCCTGAGTGCTGAAATTAAAAGTGTGCACACTACCATGTCCAGAACGCTCTTGAGCCATTGGCTAGGAGCTGCAGTTTTCTACAGGGTGTATGTGGGAGTACCAACAGTAGGGGGCGCCAGAGGCCGCTGCTGCTCTGAGGAGGTTCCAGGACCAGGTGGTGTGGAGACGCCAGGTTAACCTTGTGGCTTACAGAGAAGGAGCTGACTATTTAACTGGCATTTCGGCCATTAAGAAGAGTTTTCGTTTGAGGAAATCGTGGTGAATTTGAGCAGCATTTTAAAATAAATGTCCCCACTTGCCCACATGAAAACACTGTCCCCATAAAGTAGCTCCCCATGGAATTTTGGGACAATGTATGACACCGATTCTAGTGTGCTGGGTGATGTCCTAGATGTAAGACCGTGGGACAGGTGGCTGAGGGATGATTGTAATCACCCCTCCGAAACATAGTCTCATGCCTAGAGGGATCCAGTATGCATGCCCACACACAGACATACAAGCACATCTGTACACAGACTTGTGAATGCACGATTCACACGTGTACATGCACAAGTGAATGCAAACACATGTGTGCCTGTGTTTAGTGTGTACAAACATACTCACATACGGAAGTATGCATATGGAAT
>NC_022015.1:37180927-37184467 GCF_000317375.1 Microtus ochrogaster
TTATTTATTTATTATGTATACAATATTCTGTCTGTGTGTATGCCCGCAGGTCGGAAGAGGGCACTAGACCTCATTACAGATGGTTGTGAACCACCATGTGGTTGCTGGGAATTGAACTCAGGACCTTTGAATGAGCAGGCAATGCTCTTAACCTCTGAGCCATCTCTCCAGCCCGGAACTAGTTCTTGTAGACCAGGCTGGCCTCGAACTCACAGAGATCCGCCTGCCTCTGCCTCCCGAGTGCTGGGATTAAAAAGGCATGCACCACCACAGCCCAGCAACACACAAATTCTTGCACAGTTCATGCACACACCACAGGATCATCTAGAACAATCCACACTTCTGCCACAAAGGAAATAAATGGTCTCGAATGTTCTCAGGCCAGCCATTTTCAAATCTGCAGTATCAATCGCAGGGCTTATTAGGGACCTTGAAGACAGGAACAGGTTGGGACAAGAGCACTCAGAAGAGGCCAGGGTTGTGTATTCAAATTTATTTTGACAAATGCTCAGCCACAGTCTCCTATGGGTGTGTGTACATTCAGTTTTGTTTTGTTTTTGTTTTTGTTTTTTTAAAAAATGGTTTCTGTAAAAGAATTTTTGGTAATTACCTAATTTTGGATATGGTAGCTATATACAAAAGATCACTGGAAACTGCCTCACTGCACAAGAGAAAACAGAAACATCAGCGCTCATGATTTTAGCCAACAGTGAAAACCTTTGAAGGCCATGACTTGGACCCCAGCTGCCGACTGCAGGACTCTCAGCCTTGTCCTGAGGCAAGTGTAGGGGGCTGCCTCTTCCAGCTTGGGTGAGACACTTGGGGCTTCAGTGCTGAGAGACCTCACAGCTGGTTAGCACACAAACTGAAGCTGGCCCAGGAGGCTTGTTTTAAAGGCTATTACAACGGTAAGTGCCAAGAATCTCATGTCCCCGTGAGTGAAAATATAGGTGTGTTACCAAAATAGAAGCCTTTATTGAAAAAAATCTTTGGTAGTAACGATATTCTAATTTTCTCTCAGCATTTGGTTAACTAATGAAATAAACTCCTTCCACCTTGAGCTACAGAAAGAAAATCCCTCCAGTCCACCACATTCTTGAGTTTTAGATGCAAACCAATAGGTGTTCTCAAAAGCGGCAAAGGAACCCACGGAGGCCCTGGGGCTTGGGGAAGCCCTGCAGGCGTCTTAGAGATGCTCCGCCTGTCACCCCAGCTTGTCTCACAGAGTGTGTCAGCTTGGTGTGAGGGGCCCTCGAGTGGCTGATGTGGAGCCTGTCAGGGACACCAACGGTGCTGGTCAACCAGGGCACCTGGACCCCTCAGTTACTGGCACACAGTACAAAGCCACCATGCGTATACAGTTTGGGTAGCTAGGTCTGAACTTCTGAGTTCCCAGAAGGAGAGACAGTGGAGTCATTCAGCTTGTCCAACTAGAGCAGGTGACATCTTTGGGAACCTGAGTCTAAGTCATCCATTCTCCTGTAAAATATCACCAGGTTCCCGGACACCATTCTGTACCTATCCCAAGGCATCCTTCAGACAAAGGATGCAGACTCAGGACCTTGGCCCCTTACCACTGTGGGGGCGCTCTATGACCTCCACCCTGGGTCTGTGGTACATGCCCTCACCCCATTCAGCCCTGTCACCAGTCATCCTTGGCATTGAATACTAAAGATAAAAATGTCCCTGCTTAATGGCATTGTGCAAAAATGAGAAGAAACAGAAAGAAGAAGATGGCTGTCACATCAGAGTGGTCCTCCACGTGTGCAGACAAGAGCCACAGGCCCTGGTGGGGCTAAAAGTGCTGGCTCTGGGAAACCGGGTGGTCACTTGGCGATGGTCAGAAGCCTGCTGGCCTGTCATCGTGACTACAGCATGCCCCCATGGTACTCGTAGCTGGGGGCTGGGCTGCCGTCACCTGCCTCTGGCCGGGTTGTGGGGCTGTGGTTGTTGCAAGGCACGTCCCTCGGTTTATCCTTCTCCATCCATGTGTCTAGTAGCTGTTGCTTGCCCTGCTCCTCACGCATGAACAACTCCACCATGAGAACCTTCTCCTTATGGATCTGCTGGCTGATGTCTTTGGGGATGTCGGGGATCACCCAGTCCACGAAGTCACTCATGAACATCACCAGGTTCTACAGGGAGAGATGTGAAGGGGATGGGGTCAGAGTGGCCCACCCTCATCTGTTCATTCCACCTATGTACCCCACCTATGATCCTCTCCTGTGTACCCCACTTGTGCACCCCACCTGGGAACCCCACCTGTGCACTCTACCTATGCACCCCACCTGTGCATCCCACTTGTGCACTCCACCTGTGCACCCCACCTATGAATCCCACCTGGGAACCCCACCTGTGCACTCCACCTATGCACCCCACCTGTGAATCCCACCTGTGCACTCCACCTATGCACCCCACCCGTGAATCCCACCTGGGAACCCCACCTGTGCACCCCACCTGTGAATCCCACCTGGGAACCCCACCTGTGCACCCCACCTGTGTACCCCACTTGCACATCCCTACCTGTGTGCCCCACCTATGCACTACCTCCTGTCTACCTGCTTCATGTAGCAGAAGCCACCCCTTTACTCCTTGTCCCTATGCATGTGCTAGTATTCTGGACCTCAGTTTCTCAGAAGGTGTAAACTGGACAGGGAGGTGCAACCCCTGGAAACCTGAGCTTTCTCCCCCCTTTTCTTTGAGAAGCTGGGGATGAAGCAGGGTCTTGCGCTCCACTGCTCTGTGTTGGCTTTCTTGAGGAATCTGGACTGAGTGGGCAAAAAAATGCTCTGAAAGATGGATTCTTCCGTCGGGATCTTCAGAGTGACTGACCTCCCAAGCCATCAAACACAGCAATGACACCAAGGCTGCAGGGAACACTGTCAAGGCAGCAATGGCCTGTAGTGCCAGGAGCGAGCTGAGGGCTGCTCCTTGAAGCCCGAGGCCGGCTAGGTTCTTGAGCGCTGGCCATGCCAGTGCAGATGTTTTAGGGACAAAATGAAAGTCAGTCAGCCTGTATGGAAGACCATCATTTGTTCGCAGACACCTTCGGGCTGCATTTGTTGGCTCCTGGGCGTCAGTGATTGACCTCTGTTCAAAGGTGACTGTCCGAGCTATGCTCCCAGCTGTGTGGCACAGCTAAGGATCCCCTGCCCTCTCGGCTCCCTGGTCCCAGTCTGCCTGTGGGAGTCAGCGACCAGTCATTTAGGATGATGAGGGCCTATTTTGTTCTGGTGGTTGGGGCAGTGTGTGCCTGCTGGGATGGGCAGAGCTGTCCCCAGTGCAAACCCTCTCCTGCCTGCTAGGCTGTCTCCTTATCTTAGAACAGTGGTTCTCGACCTGTGGGTCACAACCCTTCAGTGGGGTTACATAGAGGATATCCTGCATATCAGATATTTACAGTACAATTCCCAACAGTAGCAAAATTATTGTCCTGAGGTAGCAATGAAATAATTTTTTTTTTTTTGGTTTTTCGAGACAGGGTTTCTCTGTGGCTTTGGAGCCTGTCCTGGAACTAGCTCTGTAGACCAGGCTGGTCTC
>NC_022015.1:37184567-37219307 GCF_000317375.1 Microtus ochrogaster
GCCCGGCAGCAATGAAATAATTTTATGGTGTGTAGGGGTCGTCAACACAGCATGAGGAACTCCATGAAAGGGCTGCAACACCAGGGAGGTGAGAACCACTGTGCTAAGCTTCTCCCAGTAGCCCTCATCTGTGCTGGCTAGTCTTCTGTCAACTCGGCACAAGCTAGGGTCATCTGGGAACAATGACCCTCAGCTGAGAAAAGGCCTCCATCAGACTGGGTTGTAGACCAGCCTGTGGGGTCATATTCTTTGATACTCTTTGTAAAAAATTTAAGTATATGTGAGTGTGTTTGAGACAGGGTTTCTCTGTGTAGCCCTAGCTATCCTGAAACTAGCTCTGCAGACCAGGCTGGACTCAAACTCACAGAGATCCATGTGCCTCTGCCTCCCAAATTCTGGGATTAAAGGCATGTGCCACCATCACCCGGCTTAAAATTTTTAACTTATTTTATCTAATGTATTTAAGTGTCTTGCTTCAGTGTATGTCTGAGCACATGTGAGTGTATCACTGGCTCAGGGTGGCCAGAAGGGGGGATTGGTTCTCTGGGACTGGAGTTACAGATGGTTGTGAGCTGCCATACGGATGCTGGGACTCGAACCCAGGTCCCTTGGAAGAACAGCTTAACTGCTGAACTATCTCTTCACACGGGGCATTTTCTTGATAGATAATTGTGAAATGTAGACGGGCCCAGCCCTCCGTGGGAGGAGCCATCTCTGGGCAGGTGGTCCTGGGTTAAAGAAGAAACAAGCCCAGCAAAATATGGGGAGCAAGCCAGCAAGCACCTCTCCATGGCCTCTGTACCAGCTTCTGCCTCCAGGTTCCACCCAGTTTGAATTCCTACCTAGGCTTCCCTCAGTGTTGGAGTGTAACAAACAAATTTTTCGCCAAGTCGGCTTTGGTCATGGTCTTTTTCACAGCAATAGAAACGCAAGCTAGGGCATTACCCCAAGCCTAGCCCAATACCTTCTGTACTTGCTTCAGTGACAGGCTGACGGAGGGGTGAGTGCCCAGTTAGGGCATGTAAGGAGCAGAACAGGGAGGACCTGGAACTAAAATTCCCCAGTGCTGGGTGTTCAGTCTGTTGTCATTCTGGCATGGATTTCCGTGACGCCAGAGGGATGTGCAAGGCCCTTGGCAGCAAACATGGGTTTTAGTAACTCCTTTCTGGCCCTCCACATCCTCTCTGGGTCTTCAGTCAGGGAGTGCTGCGTGTGTGTTCGTGTATGTGTGTGTGTGTTCATGTGTGTGTATGTGTCACGTTAACAAGGATGATGTGTGTGTGTAGTTTAGCCCATAGTAGGGCTGCTGCCTGGGTCTGGTGTTATCTGAGAACCACTGCATCCAGTCTGAACTTGCCTGGCCCCTGGCACAGAGGCAGAGGGAGACAAGCGGGGACAGAGAGGCCTCTTCTTCCTGTGAGTCTGCTCTATGGAGCCCAGTGCTCTCACAATCCCACCTTCCCTTGCCTGTCCCCTGATACTCTCCTGGTCATTGCTCAGGTTCAGTTCATTCAGTGTCCTCCTCAGAGTCCCTGAAGGCATATCAAGGTACCTGCCTCCTGCCATGATCAGCTCCCCCTCCTGTTGGCACTTCCCAAGTGCTGTCCCTCCACTTTCTAGAGACAGGTGTCCCCAACCCACACATACCTGGAAAACGATGACAAAGGCCAGTCGGGCGGCCAGGACAGCCCAGAAGTCTTTGGAAATGTCATACTTGTGTTCTGACCACGGGGGCTCACGGTAATCTTTGTACCTGCAAAAGGGGTGAGGAGTCAAGGGCAGGCCAGTGGCTCTCGGGCTCTGGAGAGAAGCTGAGCCGGGCTCTGAGGCCCGCTGCCGGGAAGGCTTTCTCTCTGCCTAGAAATTCTCTCCAACCTGGAGGGGGTGGTCAGGACTCAGGCACTTGGAGAAAATAGATACCAGGGACTTTTTTTAAAAAAAAATTTATTTATTTACTTATTACGTATACAAAATTCTGCCTGTGTGTGTGTGTGTGTGCCTGCAGGCCAGAAGAGGGCACCAGACCTCATAACAGATGGTTGTGAGCCACCATGTGGATGACCGGGAATTGAACTCAGGACCTCTGGAAGAGCAGCCAATGCTCTTAACTGCTGAGCCATCTCTCCAGCCCCCACCAGGGACTTTGGACAGTGTTGAGACTCAGGACTTTTGAGACACACGAGAAGTAGTGTGTGTTATGAGATGAACTTGAGCCTTTACGGCCAAGGGTGGGACATCCTGATTTAAACAATGTGCTTGGTGTCACGTTAACAAGGATGATTAATGTTTTTCTTTTGAATTTAATTATGTGTGTCTATGCATGTGCATGCAGTGTCGTCAGAGGCAGGAAGGGAGTAGCAGACCACCCTGGAGTTAGTGTTACAGGTGGCTGTGATCTGCCAGATGTGGGCTATGGGATCTGAACTCGGGTCCTCCGGTAGAGCAGCCAGGGCTCTTAACCACGCAGCCCACATGGGCTTGCTTGTCTACTTGACTGGATTTGGAGTTGCCGTGGAGGGCTGGCGAGCTGGCTCTGTGTAAAGGCGCCGGTACCAAGCCTGACTACCTGAGTTTGACTCCTAGGATCCACATGGTAGCAAGAGAAAGCTGACTCCTGAGAACTGCCCTCTGCCCTCCACGAGTGCACCATGACCTCTGGGTAGGTGTGAGGGTGTTTCCACCAGAGGTTTAACTGAGGTGGGAAGACCCGCCCTGAACCTGAATGTGGGTGGGACCCTCCATGGGCTGTGGTCCTGGACTGAATACACAGGAGAAAGTGAGCTGAGTGCCAGCAGCCATCTCTTTCTGCTTCCTGTCTGTGGATGCGAAGTGACCAGGCGTCCCCACTCCTGATGTCTTCCCTTCCCTCAGGATGGACTGTGGCTTCACACCGTGAGCCAGAACACCAGAACAGACCTTTCCTTCCTTAAGTTGATTTTGTTGTTGTTCTTATTTTGTTTTTCCTTTTGAGTCAGGGTTTCTCTGTATAGCTCTAGCTGTCTGAGAACCTGCTCTGTAGACCAGGCTGGCCTCGAACTCATAGATCCTCCTGCCTCTGCCTCCTGAGTGCTGGTATTAAAGGCGTGTACCACTGCCTGGCCTGTAAGTTGATTTTGTCAGGTATTTTACCACAGCAGTGAGATATATGCGTTATATAACGCAATTCCCAGCTAGCGACAGAGTCTCTAGAGCAACTGGTATGTCCCAGGCTGGTCACTAAAAGCTGACGCCCAGGGAGGGGACACCAGGAGGAGGTACTTGGCCCCAGAAGCACAACTCACGTTTACTAACAACTTGCTGTGTGTCCCCCAAGCACTCGCTAGCCCTCTCTGGACCTCAGTCTGAACATTCCCTCACTTGTTTATGTCGTAAGCATTTGTGAGTTGTGCCCAACTCCACCCCAGAGGGTACATAGGTGAGAACACAGCAGATGGGGCCTTTTGTTCACGGGCGGAGTTGGACAGGAGTCTCTAGGGCCTGTTTGCCATGGAACCACCAGCTCCCCAGACGGGACTGGCTGGGAACAATAGCAGGTGCTGAGCAGAAGCTGTGTAGTCACTGATAGGAACAAACAGCCTGTGCCTCCAGTGTTACCACACACGTCCGTTCCACCTTTTCCCCTCCAAACCTTGGATTACCTGGAAAACTCCTATGCATCCCTGAAAGCCCACTCACGACTCTTCAGTCACCATCCCCCAACAGCCACGCTGACCTCTAGATTCATTGTCTTCCCATTCCTGGCTTTACTAGTCAGCCCTCTTCTGGCCTCCATGGGGAGAAGAGAATGTGGTCTCTCGGAGTGAATGGGGCTGACCTGGGCCATGTCTGCTTTAGCACAGGAATAAACAGGAGCCTGCAGGAGTCCCGGGTCTTATCCACTGCTTCTGCTGCTCTCTGGGCTTGGCTGGGCTCCAGCTTTGGGGGGTAGCTGTGGTGGGTGTGTCTGGTGTACCTGGGGAGCTCAAGGAGGCTGAGGCACAGGATTGTGGTCTAGGTGGTGGGAGTCAGCTAGAACTGGAGCTGGGGACCAGGGCCTCTGCTTGCATGGGCCCAAAGCGGCAGGGACATAGATGGGGTCTGGGCCCTGTGTCTTTGGAGATCTGCTTCCCGGGCTTGACCTAGAACTCTCTACCTGTGCCTCGTTGCGTTTAAGCCTGCTGCTGCCACTCTGCCAGGAGTGTGCAGAAAAACAACAGTGATTTCTCTGTTTTCTCTTAGTGACTTTTCCTCTAAACTCCCATTTTCCCAAACTCTGTAGCACCTGATGGCGTCCCGGCTGGGGGTACTTTAAACAACACCAGAGTGTCCTGTAGTCTGGCTGCCCAGTGCGAGGTTGGATTTTGAGGTAGTTCCCTGACAGCAGTGGCAGAGCACCTGTCCCCCCCCCACACTTTGCTCCCCAATCAGGAGCCCTCCCCCACACCAGGGAGCATCATTGTTTCCCTAGGAATGACCAGCACCTCTGCTGGTGCACACACAGAGCCCCAATCAACAGCTCCACGAACAAAGTTTCAATTCTACAGGGAGCAAAGCCACTCACACTCAGAGGAAATCCACTTTGAACTTGGCCCTTTCCCTGGCTAGCAAGAGGTGGACTGAGCCTCTCTCTCCTGGCTGGGAAGTCCCAAGACTGGTGTCTTCTGCAGACTACTGGGCAGGGGAGGTTGGAAGAAGCAACAAGCTTCTGAGATGACTTGTGTTTTCAACTTGGGAGGGTCCACTGGGCTGTGCATTTCTGTCCTAGGCTACGTGCAGAGAGAGGGCTTTCAGAGATGAAAACCATGCTGGGCTGTCTCCTCTCAAACCTGCCCCATAGGTTCCACCCCTGAACAAGGTCCCAGGATAGCTGCTGTTCTACCCTGGCACAAAACAAATAGAAATGATGTCTTCTTTTCTTTCCCCTTCTTCTTCCTTATAGTAGCCTTAGGCTACTTGAATAAATAGGTTTATTATTTATAACTTATTTATTCATATATAAATATCAATATAACAAATATACTTATAAATATACAAATCTATCTATTTATCTATCTATCTTTCTATCTGATTCAGGGTTTCATTAGCCTACGTTGCCTCAAACTCAGTACATAGCCTTGAACTGACCCTACTTCCATCTCCCCAGTACTGGGATAACAGTGTCAGACCTAGCTTCTTAAAGGCACCTTTCCTCTGCCACCCCGAGGAGGAGGTTCCTGCATGGGAATCTTCAGGGATAACTCACATCCACCCCAGAGCATGAGCTAAGGAGTAACGTTGGCTTCTGGGGAATAGATCATGTGTAAAACCAGAACTCTCTGCCCCTTCCCGCCAGACTACTACATGTTATTTATTTATTATTAAAGACAGGGCCTCAGCTGGGTAGTGCTCACCTCTAATCCCAGCTGTCTGGCTTTAAGTTGTAGCATTTGGACTCAGACTTGGAAGATAGAGGCAGGCAGATCTCTGTGAGTTTGGGGCTACCTGGACAACATAGAGAGTTCTAGGCCAGCCAGGGCTACATAGTGAGACTGTCTCAGAAAAGTAAGCAAACAGCCAGGTGGTGGTGGAAGTGTGGTGCCTGCCTTGAATCCCAGCACTCTGTAGGCAGAGGCAGGCAGATCTCTGAGTTTGAGGTCAGCCTGGCCTACAAAGTAAGTTGCAGGATGGCTAGGGCTACACAGAGAAACCCTGTCTCAGATAAAAGTAAACAAATTAACAAACAAAAAAGAAAGGGTTTGGGGTAGTCCAGGCTTGCTTCATTCTGTCTTGGCCTCTTGAATGTTTGGATTAAAGGTATGCACCACCACGCAGGACATCATACATGTGCATGTGTGTGTGTGCGCATGTGTGTGTATGTCTTCAAATACATACATATATACACATACATATCTTTTGTTTTTCTGCTTTTTAATTTTTTGTTTGTTTGTTTTTAGAGACAGGGTTTCTCTGTAGCTTTGGTACCTGTCCTGGAACTAGCTCTTGTAGATCAGGCTGGCCTCGAACTCCCAGAGATCCGCCTGCCTTTGCCTCCCGAGTGCTGGGATTAAAGGTGTGCGCCACCACCACCCGGCCCTGCTTTTTAATTTTTAAAAATATTTTTACTTATTTTAGGTATATGAATGTTTTGCCTGAATATATGTATGTTTGTGTACCACACAGAGGCCAGAAGAGGGGAGCTTCCGAACCCCTGTAACTGGAGTTATAGATGGTTGTGAACCACCTCGTGGGTGCTGGGAGTCAAACACTGGTCCTCTGCAAGAACAGGTGCTTTTAACTGCTAAGCCACGTGTCTGGCTCATGTTATGTTTTTTATGAGACAAGATCTGATGTAGTACAGGCCAGCCTCAATCTCAATATGTAGCTGAGGATAGCCTCGAACTTCTGATCTTTTGTTTCCACAAACCAGTATACTCTATTTGAGGCATGATCTCATGTAGTCCAGGCTGGCCTCAAACTCACAGCAATCCCCCTGCCTCAGGCTCCTAGTGTGGGATTATATAGTGTGCCACCCCTGCAGTCATTTTACAAACTGCATGTAAGTACTCCTCGAGTCTTGCACCCGAAGAAGCCTGGCTCCTGCCTAGCCTTTCCCAGCTGCCTCTGCAAGGCCTCTCTTCAGGAGGAGACATGAAAGCAGTACCTGCAGATCTGAACCTCGTAGCCCAGGTCCAGTGGGTCATTGGGTGCTGTGCCATCCTGGAAGTCACTGACATTGAAGGAGGAGAGTGTGTGGTTGACGAAGCCGTGCATGGTCCCGTTCTGACTGTACATGTAGAGGTACACTAGGCGAGGGATGAAGTCAGACGTGAAGGAGATCACAAAGGCCTGCCAGAGAGAAGGAGCGAGGGTGAGGACCAGGGGCGAGGCAGGGGAGGGCAGGGCAGGATAGCGTGACTGAACAAAGGGTCAGGATGGTCCTGTTCATTTCTGCAGCTTACAGGAGCATGATGGGCTATGGTAGTTGTCCTTCAGGAGGGACAGTAGGGACAGTGGGCTGCCTTTCATAGGCTGTGTGGCTCAGGGTGCCAAGCTCTCTGTGCCATCCTCCTGTTCTTGTTTAACAGGTTGGCCATGCTCACTGGGTACAGACCTTACCTGTAACCTGGGCTTGCTGGGGAAATTCAGGAGCCCAAAGAAGGAATTTCCAAACTGTGAAGTTCTTGCCTACCTCTATGATAGACTTCATACAGGGGCCTGAAGCCCAACAGCCTCTGATGGATGTGTGGCCTTGGGTATGCCACCTTCTCTTTCTGTGGCTTAGTTATCTATAGCATGGGGCTTGCTAGGCTATACCTCCACAGCTGTGTATAGGGTAATGGCTTGGTATGTGGCAAGAATATAGGTTTAGAATATTCTGGGAGTATCTAACGTTGTTGCCGTTGTCCTCATGATGAGATGCCCCACGTGTGCCCTGGCTTCACACATTGTACACAGGCTATACTCTGGGTCCCCTTATTCTGGACCCTACTTTTGCTCCACCAGGGTCAGTTCTTCTCAGTTCCTTTAACAAGGGGCTTCAAGGCCTCAAATGGAGAAGTAGGCATTTGGCACTAGGGAAGGACAGTGTGGCTCCTAGTGGCTTGAATATCACCCCTATGCCTAGCGGGACCTGGATCCCAGGTGTTCCTGCATTGGACACCCTGGGCCTGCACTGTTCTGGGAGCTACCCCTGCTTCCTATGGGTGCTGTGTCTGCACACAGGGGCGCAGTCAGTGTATGGAGAGGCAGAAGGTTAGGGCACACAGCTGTGATGCTGCATGTCCACCTGGGGTTTCTGTGCCTCTGAGTGAGCCTTGAGCTTTGCTGCAGCAATATGGAGCCTGTGGGGACCACAGTGGCCAAGGGTTATCCCACTCCTGACCTAAGGCCAGGAAAGACTAATGGGAGCCATACTGTGTGCTGGGAAGACAGGGTTATGAGCTGGGAAGGAAGCTAAGGGTGTGACACCAGGCTTGATAGAGACAGGAGTGCTAGTTTCGTCTCTTGCTTTCCAGCTAAGTTACAAATGGGCTTTTGTTTCTTTGTTTGTTTGCAAACAGTGTCTTAAGTATCCTAAGCTGGCCCTGAACTCTTTATGGAAATAAGGGTGACCTTGAACTTCAGATCCTCCTGCCTCCCTGTCCCCGAGTGCTGGAAGAACAGGTATGCTCCACCATACCTGGTTTATTCAATGCTGGGGATGAAACTCAAGCCTCGTGCATGCTAGACAAGCATGCTACTTATTGAGCTCCAGCCCTAGTCCTCAAGGGAAGTTTCTAAAGAGAGACACCAACAGCCCTGTGGCCTCACTGCCCCGCCAGGATTCCCACTCCCATCACTTACATTAATGATGACAGCCAGCTTCCCGACGCCTCTGAGAATGTTGTACCAGATGCCTAGGGGAGAAGCAGATGGGATCTCCTGTGGACTGGTGTACGGTTTGTGGTGCCCAGGCAGTGCCTGGGTGGGCCCAACCTTGCAAGAACTGGGGCAGTAAGTGGGCCACCCCCGCAATGCTGGGGAAGGCACAGGAGGAGCCTAGGGAACACAATGCCCCGGCTGCACTGTGTTACCATGTCACATTATGGGTTATCTATGAGCTTCCACAACCTAGACACCCTGGTCCTTAGTGGCCCTGGACCTTCCCTGTAAACCTGTCCAGAGGTGCTCAGTGCAGGAAGATCCCTTTCCTACAGCCCACGACTTGACCTCTGGCTAGGGCACCCTGACTGTTGAGGTTGGGCTCTTGCTTCGGGGGTGATGCTCAGCAGTGTTCAAAGCCAACCATCATGCCAGGACAGGACCTGGCTTCTACTACTATGATTCCAGACGGGCAGAAGGCTTATTCCCAGTGTGGTGGGAGCTTGCTCCTCAGCCATCTTCCAATGGAAAGGAGAAGGAACAGGATTCAGGAAGGAGGTACCGTGCTTGTTAGGGGCCTTCAGGCTGAGATTCCTGCAGGGAGTCCCATGTACTGTACTTCCAGCCCCAACCTCACCCGTGAGGCTAGGTGTGTGTCCATGGGGCCTGTCTGAACTGCACTCCATTAGGCCAAGAGTGTGCCCTGTCCATATCTGGCTTCCAGTCTTGAGCCAGGTCTATGGCTTCTCATAAAGAAGATCCTACTGTCTCCACCCTTGGGGAAACTATGTCGGGTGTTCTGTTCCACGTGTGGTGTATGGCTAGGTGCCACATGTCCTCCCCATCTAGGAGCAGTGGGACAGCTTCCGAGCTCTCATTTTAGAGCTTCACACTGGTGGCCCACGAGGCCAGCAGGTGTTCAGTCCTGGGCATCCCAGAATCTGGGAATCATGGTTTGACCAGCGGCCAAGGCTATAACAATGCACATGAATTTGATAAGTCCTCCTGCCCCAGCCAGGATAAAACAGCCCCCACCACGGCAATGAGACACCCATGCATAGCCACCAGGTGGGAAGTCTCAGAAAGAACCACCCCACATTCCTGCCCCTAGTAAGTGACAGTCTACTCTGAGGTGAGATGTTCACATACATCTACCTGGTGCTTCCTGGGAAGGTGGTGGTTCTGTCTACCTTCCTGCTAGCCAAAGTAGTAGGCAGATAGGTGATCCCGTGTGCTGAAAATGCCATAGGCATGAGGGAGACAGCAAGGGCACTAGGAGGGGAGGGAATCCTTGTGAGGTCGTCACCAACATTCTAGTCACCGGTGGCAGCACTTCACACCTGGCCTCTTATGTCATGTTTCAGGAGCTGAGAGCTCTGCAGTAGACTGAGAGCTGGCTGTGGTTCATGCATCACTTGTCTCCAGAGCCTAGCTGCATTGACCTATTAGGTGTTTGTTGAGTGGCTGCAGAAATGCATAAAGCCTTTTCAGATAAAACCAGAGCAGAGGATACTATGGGCAGGCCCTGCTGGCTGCAGACTCCTGGAGACTGTTGAGGCTGGCGAGACGGTCCAGCAGGCAAAAGCTCCTTTGCCCAAGCTGGATGACCAGAGTTCCATCTCCTGAACCACAGCAGGAGACAGAAGCCACTTGTGTGAGATGGGCTTCCTACAGAGATCCTGTGGCTGATGGTGGAGGCTCCTGCAGGTCAGCTGACCATACCTGTTCTCTACATACAGGGGAGTCCCTGATGCCACACCTCTTGGAACCACCAGATGCTTCTTGATGCTTTAGCTCTTTGCTTTATTTTTCTTTCTTTTATCTTTTCTTTTCTTTTCCTTCCTTCTTTTCTTCCTTTCTAAGACAACGTCTCATGTGGTTCAGACTAGCTTCAAATTCACTATGAGCCAAGGATGGTTTTGAACTCCTTCATCTTCCTTCTTCTACCTTCCGGGGGGTTAGGATTACAGGTATGTGTCACTGTGTTTGAGCCATGTGGTGCTGCAGACCAAACCCAGGGCTTTGTGCAGGGCAGGCAAGCATTCTATTGAGGCCAAATCCCTAGCCAAGGGAAGGTGAAGTTCAGGGTGGGCTCCACCTTACTTCACTGCATTCAATACCCACCGCTGTTGTTCGCCACAACTGGCAAACTCGCAGTGAAGCCTACTTTGTCTATTAATTTAATAAATACATTTACTTTTGAGACGGGTCTTATTCTATAACTCAAGTTCTGGCCTGAAACTCATTTTGTAGCCTTGGCTCAAACATGCAGAAATCCTCCTGCCTCACCCTCCTGAGTGCTTGGATTTCCAAGTACAACTATGCCCTGTCTATAGACAAGTTTTTATTTGAACATTAGTTTTCAATTTTCCAGGGTCTAAACCAGGAATAGGATTGCTGGGTGACTGATAATTTTGCAAACTCCAGTTGGAATGATCTTACCCCCCCTTCTCTTTATTTGATGTTTTTAGACAGGGTTTCACTGTGTAGCCTTAGCTGGCCTGGGACTCACAGAGATCCACCTGCCTCTGTTTCCTGCTGGGATCAAAAAACGTGCCAGAGCAACTGGCTAAAGTCTATTTTTACTTTATTTATTATTTCTGGAGACAGTATTTCACATAGCCCAGGCTACTTTGAACTTGTGATGAGGAGCCCAGAGTGACCTTGAACTTCCAATCCTCCTCTTGCTTCCACCTTCTGAGTGCTGGGTTACAGGTGTGTACCATCTCGTGTGGTTCTTCTTTTTCTCCTTCTTCCTCTCCTCATCCTCCTCTTCCTCTTCCTCCACCACTCCCTATGACGTTAAAAACCATTTCCAATAGCTTGGCAAGGAAGCATGCTGGTCAGAACAGATGTTCCACGAGAACACGGCATCCACTCAGTGCTGAGGCCGGTAACTAGAGCTTCTCACTGCGTGCAGTACAATGCAGGGAGTCCTTCCTGCCTGAAGACCTGGATTCCGGGGTCCTCTTCATCATCGATGTGTGCCCCCCCACCCAGAGACTTCCACCTAAGAGGCCGTGTGATAAAGGCTCCTGCAGTCTGGAGCACAGCTGCAGCTAGCCAGGGTCTGTGGGGGTGCAGGCCACTGGCGCCACTGGGTCTCCTGTCCCCTGGGAATGCTGGCCCAGAGGCTCTGCACGGATCAGAGGAGGAAGACAAAAGCCCCTTTGAGCAAAAGGTTACAGCTCAGGAGGCCACAAACAAGCATGTGAAAGGCAGATCACGCCTCCAACCAAATGGGCAGGAACCAGGAAGCAGCCGCTGATCCTGAGGCCTGGGAAAAAGCAAGGAGCCTGGAGCGAGGACTCAGAGGACACTCCGTGGGGGAGGGGATGACAGCAGGCCCTAGGAGGCCACCCATAGTACCCTGTTCACTCTGGTGGGCTTGCAAGGTTTTAGAGGACATCCTTTAGGGCTAGCTGGCCTCTGTCCAGAAACAAAATTCACCAATGACATACCTACTGGGGATGCCACTGGGCACTTGTGAGGACCAATGGGGAACAATGTGGCTGTTTGCTTTTCTTTCCAGCAATGGGACAGTGAACTTTAGGGTTTCTAAAAAATCTCCAAGGTTCCCTTTGGGCCTCTGGCATTCAGTACAGGGCTTTCAAAGTTGACCATCTGTTCATTGAGGAGATGGAGGACTCTGGTTCTTTGGGCAGTGGGACCTAGACTCTGCCCAGACTTCCTCTGAGCTTCCTCCAAGGGCCCAATAGGTGGAAAGTTCCAAAAGTTTGTATTGAACACATCTCTGGGTTTGTCTTAGAGAAGGATGTGGGGTGTCCATCCTGCAGCTCAGATACAGTCCAGACACGGCCCAGGGCTCATTCTCCATCAGCCCTCTGGAGAACAGCTTTTGCATTTGTAAAAGTAAAAAGAAAAAAATGCCTAGATTTGGCCTTCCACTGAGGATCCTTGTGTCCCTAAAGCTGTGGCAAGCCAAGAGCTCCTGAATGTCTCTTGCACCTCTGGGGTCACCAGCCTGGCCATACCTGGGTGTGGCTTACTCCATGACCACAATGGGGGCAGAGTAGAGACACTGGGGGCTGGAAAGGTCAGTTTGTCCAGGGACTTTCAATGATTGTACGTCTGTGGGCAGAACCCAGGGAGACCCATTTGGGTGTCTGTCTGTTTCCATTGTCTGAGTTGCTTGGGTAGGAGGTGACATCAGGAAACCACAGTGTCTAAGCACAGCACAAGAACCTCACACATGAGTCTTGGCTCTGACTTCTTCTTCACCCAGCACCCATGTTTCCAGGTCACTCACTCTCAAGTCTTTCTTTCTCTCTCTCTCTCTCTCTCTCTGTGTGTGTATGTGTACAGGCCTCATAGCTATAGAACCACAAAGATGAAGTCACCATAATTGATGTGCTACATTGTTACCATGGCAACTTCATCCGGCTCACTGTAAAAGACCACAAGGTGATAGAGAAGCTTGAACCACATTCTCAGAGGCAGCTGGAAGGCTGAAGGATGTGGTCATCCACGGTAGGGGTTGACCAGAATCCAAGTGATGGCCCAAAGAGCACCCAGCCTGGCAGAGACACTAACAAAACAGGAGAGAATATGGAGTAGCCGGTGCAATCTGAGGGTTGCCATAGGGGTGGGTGGTACTACCCAAGGATTCCCCATAGAATGAACTGGATGTCTAGGGGCCTGGGGAAGGTCTTAGAAAAGTCAACACCACTGGGCATGGTGGCACACACCTTTAATTCCAGCACCTGGGATCCTGAGGCAGGTGGATCTCTGAGTTTGAGGCTAGCCTGGTCTACAAAACGAGTTCCCGGAAGTTAGGGCTACAAAGAGAAACCCCATGTCCAAAATAAACCAAAAAAAAAAAACAAAAAAGAAAAAAAAACCCCCCAAAAAACAAAAAAAACCCCAAAACCCAAACCAACAAACAAAATAAAACAAACAAAAAATTCAATGCCACTCCTTACAGACCATTCCATCACCGGGGAATATAAGCTATATGGGAGGGTGGCCAATGGCTTCCCTTATGTGATTTGCTATTTGCTTATTCCAAGCATCAGCATAAAGATGTCTTTCTCACTAAGACTGTATTTATCAGGAGCTGAATTAAAGGACAGTGGGCTCCAGCTTAGAAGAGGGACACTGTCCTTGCTGGCTCTGGCTGAGGTATGAATGGCATCTGGAGTTCTGTCAACTCCATTTTCCATGTCCTCTCCTCTTCCTGAATACATTCAGTGTCTCTCCTTAACTGCCTCTGATGACAGGTCACTCACTACCAAGGGGATATGTGCTTTTCCTTTGACACTGTGGACTGTGACAGCATTGTGTGTACCACTCCCCATCCCCCTCCTCCATGTACGATACACAGCCAAGTGACTCAGGGTTCACAGCCCCATGCTGAGTTTCATCCTGGCCTTGAACCTCAAGGGCAAGTCATCCAATAACATACCCGTACTTCCTCAGCACCCTCTCTCTTCAAAAACATTTTGTTTAAGGTTGTGTGTGTGTGTGTGTTTAGGTGCCCTTGCAAACCAGAAGGCGGCACTGGATCTTCTGGAGTTTAAGTTACAGGCATCTGTGAGTTGCCCAACATGAGGACTAGGAACTGAACTGGGTCCTCTGTGAGAGCAGCCAGTGCTCTTAACTGCTGCATACTCTCTCCAGCCCCAACTACCTTTTCCCATGAGCACTGCGTGCTGTAGCGCTCCAGTGGTGGGAGGGACTTGATGAGAAGCTCATGCTCTGTCCCCACTGGTCTACCTCTTAGTTCTGGGGCCATCCTGGTGTTGGGGGGGGGAATGAGGTGCTGAGAATAAGCCCGGAGGAAAAATAGCACCTCATGTGTGTCTGACGCACCTCAGCAGAATCACTACGAACTTAAAATGTGACTTTTGAGCTTTTTATTTTTATTTATTTATTTTTTTTGGGGGGTTTTCAAGACAGGGTTTCTCTGTAGCTTTGGAGCCTGTCCTGGAACTCCCTTTGTAGACCAGGCTGGCCTCGAACTCACAGAGACTAGCCTGCCTCTGCCTCCCAAGTGCTGGGATTACAGGCGTGCGCCATCACCGCCTGGCCCCTTTTGAGCTTTTTATGATTTTCTTTTTGTTACTTGGTTGTGCTGTTCTGGGGCATGAGCTTTGTAGATGACAATGTCATATCACAAAACCAAAAGGTTGAACACATTTGGGAGACCTCTAACAGTAGACGGACGAGACAGACAGTCCCACATCACTGGTAGCTGACTCAAGACAATCACTTGGGAAGGTCGTGGGAAAGCCCTTGTAGGGAACAGTCGTCTGGACCCCAGTGGCTTTTCAAGAGCAGCAGTTTCCTGCTCGTATCATGTGTGCTGGACCCATTTTGTAGCTCACTTACCAATGTCTTTGGCTCTGATGGCTACTGGCCTCCGTAGCTCAGTGACAAACTTCTTTGCATCCAGGCGGATCTCGATGATGTTGTTTAGCAGGGCAAACAGTGGAGCCAGAGGGAAGGATGCAACAAACAGGGTAACGAAGCCGAACTGAATGACTGTAGGAAGAGCAAGCACTGTCAGCGATGCAGTCACGTGCTACCCTGCCCCCAGCATGACTGCCTGGCGTCCTGTCTTGTGGAGCCCTCCTGTGTGAATCTGCTAGCAGGTGCATGAGGAGCCCTCTGGAGAGAGCCACTACCACCTTGGGCAATATCCAGGGGACTGAAGACAGAAGTCACAGCGTCAGGAATTCAACATGGCTGACCTTGAACTTGCGACAATCTTCCTGCCCCAGTCTCCCAAGTGTTGGGATTATGGCAGTATGCCGTTGTGTCTGGATTATTTATTTATCTTTGTATGTGTGACTGTGAATGTATGTGCACATGTGCATGAGTGTGCATGGAAGACTAGAAGATGTTGTGAATTTTGGTCCTTAGGTACCAACCACCTTGTGTGTGTGTGTGTGTGTGTGTGTGTGTAGGATCTTTCACTGGAACTTGGGGCTCACAGATTAGGCTGACTGACTGCCCAGGGAGCCCCTGTTTCTACTTCCCCAGTGCTGCAATTACAAGCATACCACTACCCTCAGCTTTTTATGAGGGTCTTGGGGATTGAACTCAAGTCTTCATGTGTGCAGAAAGTATGTCACATACGGAGTCATCTCCCCAGCTCTACATGTGTCTATAAATGTGTTCTGTTTATGCTTCCCCTCGTGTGACTCTTGAGTCACAGGTGTACATGAGGGTCACAGGTCTGACCTTATGAAATCTCTGCTCATAGGCAGATCACAGTGAGCTCATGGCCTGGCCTGTCCCCTCCCCGAGGCTAACCAAATCTCCCATGGTCAGAGGTTCCCTCGGGTCAGGAAGGTCTGTCTCTGGTACTGTGTCTCAAGGGTCCCTCCTGTCCTCTTCCATTGGGCTACGAGAGCAGGAGGACATCTTTCCTCCAAGGATTCCCCAGCCTTCTGTTTCCAGGCCTCATGCTGCTGGTCACCAGCTCTGGGCTTCTTCAGCCCTGGAAGCTACAGACAACCTGAGTCAAAACAGGTCAGGAAAAGGTCACCAGAGAGACAAGTCGGAAAGCTGGTCCAGGAGCTGTATGGCAGGACCCGGTCCAAGGGTGTTTCATGCCAGGGGGTAAATAAGGAAGCTGCAGAATGTCACCCTGTGCTCAGCTGGCTGAGTACGGCCATTGTTACCAGGGCGAGCAGGGCAGGAGGCTGTGAGAACTGTTTCCCAAGAGGTCTTGGTGAACTCTCATTGGCCCGGAAGTATGAGGCAGCAGGGTGGGGTGCCTCTGCTGAGATCTGGAGGTGCTGGGAGGTTAGGGTGGGACAAGACCAGCCATGAGCCATGGTTGCGTGCATGGGCCATGGCTGCTGAGGTCCAGGCTCAGGGTTGCCAACTTAAAGTAATTTGGCACAAGGTCTCCAATTTACTATGCAGCCAAAGATGACCTTGAACTTCTGACTCTCCTGTCTCCCCTTCCCAAGTGCTGGGATTACAGTACAGGCCTGTACTACCAAGTCTGGTTTCTTCTGGGGATTGAACCCAGGGCCTTGTGCATACTAAGCAAGCACCCTACCACCGGAGCTACAGTCCCAGCCTTGATTTTTCCACTTCTGTGTGATGGCACTGCCTCATCCAGCCTGAAGGGAATGAGAAAGAGACAATGGAGGGGGACGGGTACAGACTCTGGTGTTCAAGTTAGTGTGGGCACCTGTGCTCCTGTGCTCAGCCTTAGGTTTCCCTAGAGGCGAAGACGGCAGCTGATGTGACAGAGAGAAAGCCAGGTGAGGAGTGTGGCTTAGTGGGTTTCTCTGCACATAAGGCCTCTGTCCCAGAGATCTCCTTATCTCTAAGCCCTGGAGGTTCATGGGAGCCTGAGGTGAAAGTTCAGTAGTTGAGAGAAACGACCACATCTCAGTTAATCATAGGGCACCTTTCTGTGGTATCTGGTCTCCCAGAGCCTCCTCAGAGGGCAGAGGCTGACAATGGGGACAGGAGGACCAGTGCCCAGATTCTGCTGGCCAGGGCCCTGGGGCTGAACAGGGGGAAGAAAGGAGCTTGGAGTCCTGTTTGCCCCTTCACCATGCTCTCCTGAATCTTGGGGCAAGATGACCCCTGCCAGTCATGAGGGCAGTTGAGAGCAACCCACTTAGAACCACATGAACAAACACAGAGCGGTGGAGGGTACGTGTGGGGGCAGAGTGCTCCGCAGTCTAAAGGGCACCTGCTCATCACTGCCCTCTAAGCCAAGGTTGAGGAGCACTGGGGCCACATACCAGGCCTGCCCAGCCTCTCAGCACCAAGGCAAATGCAGAATCCAGAGCAGTTCCTGCCCTGCCAGGACCTGGGGCAGGCCTGATACTGAGTGTTTGAGTCCCGTCCATGGTGACTGAGGCCATGCGAGTCTAAGCTCCCTTGTGCTTGAGTCTTCCTGACTGTGCTCACCCATCCACACAGCCAGTGAACATGCATGGAGCATCTGCTGTGCACTTGGGTTCATTCTAGGGGTGGGGGATGGCAGTAAAGAGTGGGAAAAGGGGGCTGGAGAGATGGTTCGGTGGTTAAGAGCATTAGCTGTTCTTCCAGAGGTCCTGAGTTCAATTCCCAGCAACCACATGGGGGCTCACAATCATCTATCCATCTATCATGGGATCCAATGTCCTCTTTTGGGATAAAGGTGTGCATGCAGACAGAACACTCATACATAAAGAAGAAAAAAGTAAATCATAAAAAAAAGAGTGAGGGACTGAAGAAGTTAAGAGCGCTGGTTGTTCTTCCAAAGGTCCTGAGTTCAATTCCCAGCAACCACATGATGACTCACAACCATCTGTAATGAGATCTGGTGCCCTCTTCTGGCCTGCAGGCACACATGCAGGCAGTACACTGTATACAAAATAAATAAATAAATCTCTCCCTCTCAAAAAAAAAAAAAGCATGTGAAAGCTGGGGATCAAGACATCCCCTAGGATCAGGGACACTTAGCATTAAAAAAAAAAAGTGAGAAGGAAAGGTCTTCCCTCCACACCCTTCTGCAAGACAGACAAACAGACCAGGACGGAAGAGCAACTGATGGTGCCAGCTGGATTTAGAGTGGGGTCAGAGCAGGAGTCAGATCCCAGGCACAGGGGAGGTTCAACTCTTTTAGCCCCTGTGGTCAGAGAAAACCTTTTTGGGGGACACTCTAAGCAGAGTCTTGGAGGAAGGAAAGAGAAGACCATGCAGGTATTTGAGGGACAGCATCTCAGCAGAGGTACAGTAAATGCAGAGGCCCATGGCAGGCCCGAGTCACACACCTGCAGAACAATGTGGAGTCCACTGTGAGCAGAGCGGAGGGGCAGGATGAACCGGGAAAGCCTGGAAGGCCCTAGGGCCACATAGGCTACCTTGGCTACCTCCTTGGCTACCTCTTAGCATCTTTTCACGCAGGGATGCTCTGTTGATGAGGCTTACCCAGGCCTCACTATGAGTATATGAGTATTTGTTTCATGCTGGGGTCACGGCAAGCCCAGGGGGAGTCAGGTATTTTGGTGCTTAGGAAGAAGAGGGGAGCCACAGACCCAAAGGAGGACTCTCAAGGGGTGTAGCTATGGTACCCCAAATGCTGGGACTCTACAATGGGGCTGATCTCGCTGGTGAGGGAAGCAGAGGGAGAAGGAATTGTTGCTTGGCTGAATGTGTCACCTGTGTGGCAGGTGACCATGTGCTGCCTGTCCTAGGCCTTTGGAAGACAGAGTTGAAGACAAGGGGCTATGTTTACAGACCGGAGGAGGGAGCCTACAGCCAAGAGTCTAGGCTAGGCATCTCCCATTCCTGCCTCTGCCTGATGCTGCTGAATGGGCAAGGGGCACTGAGGTCACAGGCATCCCAGTCTCACAGTCCTTTCCCTGTTTTCTGTCCTGGTGGCCTGCACTGCTTCCCTCTCCTGCGTGTGTGTGTGTGTGTGTGCGTGTGTGTGCGTGCAGGAATAAAGGTCAGAAGTCAACTGCCTGTGCCCTCCCTCAGGTCCTCAGGTGTAGTCCATTTTATTTATTTATTATTTATTTATTTACAATATCTCTCTTTGACTTGGCACTCCCCAAGTAGGCTAGGTTAGGCTGGCTGGCTGGTGAGCCCCAGGACCCTTTTCCTGTTTCCCCAGTGCTGGGATTACAAGCATACATCACCACACCCAGTTTTGTATTTTTTAAAAATGGGTTCTAGGGATTGAGCTTAAATCCCAGTGCTTAAAAGGTACCTACAATTAAACCATCTCCCCAGCCCCAGTTGCCCTTTTTTGTTCTTGTTTGTTTTGTATTTGAGACTGGCTTGTAACCCAGGCTGGCCTCAAGTGCTGGGATCACAGGCAGGCATCCATCACCACGTCCAGATCCCTCGTCTTTGTCCACCCTGCATCTCCATAGCCTGTGCCCACGGCCCT
This sequence comes from Microtus ochrogaster, assembly GCF_000317375.1. Taxonomy (NCBI): domain Eukaryota; kingdom Metazoa; phylum Chordata; class Mammalia; order Rodentia; family Cricetidae; genus Microtus; species Microtus ochrogaster. The sequence continues at coordinate 37,203,763 of NC_022015.1, forward strand.
GCCCCAGGATGCGACTCACTCATTTCCATGTACTCAGGCGTGAGGCCGGCGAAGGGTTCGAGGTTGAAGTCCACTTCATAGCGTTGTTTCCGCTTCACATACTCCTCGCGGTCAGAGGGGCTCTGCCTGCGCAGCTTCAGGTAGCGAATGAACTTTTTCATCTTCCTGCAGGGGGCGCTGTGTCAACAGGCTGTACCCACCAGCACCTCTGAGTTACACTACCATGTCTGCTCTGAGCCTGAGCTACCAGTTAGCGTAGTAAAATAGGCATTATGGCATTATAGGCATCTTTTTTGTTTGTTTGTTTGTTTGTTTGTTTTGCTTTGAGCCAGGGTCTCACTATTAAGCCTGGCTGGCCTCGAATTTATTATGTAGACGAGGCTGGCTTCAAACTTACACGAATCCACCTTCCTCTTCTTCCCTGGTGTTGGGAACAAAGGCATGTGCCACCATGCTTGGTTATATGTCTGTTGGAAGGGGACTAATAGCTCCGCCCTTCTCCCAGAGGCAGCATGGTTCTGCTGGTCTCCTAAGATACTGAGAGGTAGGGAGTGTGAGAGGCCATCTATGGCCATGGGAGACCCCGGGAAGGACCCAGACGTGTGGGCTATCCCATGCCCCTGTAGCCTCTCCTTTGTTCACTAAGGGCCTGGCTCCAGGGAACCTGTACTTCTGAGGGGCAAGATGAAAGGGATTGGCCCCTGGCTGTCTACTCTGCCACTCAGGGCCCGGTACGAACTAAGGACTGTGTGGCATTCTGAGGGTGGGAGTCCATGTTGTCTACAATGGGGCAACTTTGGCTGCATGTTTCCTCCCCGCCCTCCTCACCTCCTGCCTTCTGATGTCTCCTTTCCCTGGAGGCTTATGCCTCACCTGTCACAGAGGCTACTTTGAGAGCCACCAGAGTCGCCCATCCCTCTACTCTGCCCCACCCCCACCCCACGGCAGGTGCCACTCACGGGATGCCGATCTCGAAGAGATTGTTCTGGATCAGCTGCTTGCCCAGCATGATGATGCTCAGCTGGATACAGAGCTCCATGAGGCAGCCACCTGGAGCACACTGTGGGACAGAGGGCAAGTCAGATCTAGTCTGGCTCTGGGTCGGGGATGAGGCTAGCCCTCAACTTATGGGGCAACTTCAAGCCTCTTAAAAGTTAGGTTAAGGGCTAGGGAGATGCTGGGTGGGTAGGAGCACTTGCTTGGTACACATGGACGTCTGAGTTTGATTCCCAAGCCAAGCATGGTGGCATGTGTCTGTTATCTCAGCATCGTGGGGTGGGGGCAGAGGTAGGTGGACACCAAGATCGCTCTGGCCAGCCATTCTAGTTGCAACAGTGAGCTTCCCACTCAGCGAGAGGCCCCGTCTCAAGGCATAGGGCAAAGTGGTAGAAGAGGTCAGTCTCAGGAGTCACTCATTCCTCAGGAGCCATCCAGCTTGGCTTTTAAAAGAATTACTTTTATTTTACTTTATGAGTATGAATGTTTTGCCTACAAGTATGTCTGTGTACCATATATATGCCTGGTGCCCATGGAAGCCAAAGGAGGGCATTAGATGCCCCAGGACCAGAGTTACAGATGGTTATGAACCACAGTGTAGGAACTAGGAATCCAACCTGGGTCCTCTGCAAGAGCAGCAAGCACCCTTAACCACTTAGCCATCCCTCCAGCCCCACACCTGGCCTTCTACACCAGAGCTTTGGATCAGACCCAGGTCCTCAAGCCCGCAGAGCAAGTTCTTTACTGACTGACTATCTTTCCAGCCCTCGCCCCTTATTTTCTGATAAGCTGAGCTTTTTTATGGGCTGGAAATGTTGAACACTGACAGCCCCAAGTGTAAAGGAGCAAGCCAAATGTTTCCAGCACTGTGTCTAAGGTTAGAGAGGTGGGCACTGCCATGCTAGAGTTAAAAAGAAATGCAGCCAGGGTCTGTTTTTCCTTCTTAATTTACTCTAACCAGAGAGGGAAACAGCCAAAGGCTAACAAAACAAAATGGAGAGTAGTCCCAAGGAAGCTTATTGAGTTATTTAAAAAGAGAGAGAAGTCAGAAAAGCTGCGTGTGGTGGTACTCGCCTTCAATTCCAGCACTCTGGAGGTAGAGGCAGACAGATCTCTGTGAGATTGAGGATAGCCTGGTCTATAAAGCAAGTCCCAGGACAACCAGGGCTGCTGTTACACAGAGAGACTCTGTCTCAAACAAACAAATAAACAAACAAACAAACAAAAATGAGAGAGAGAGAGAGAGAGAGAGAGAGAGAGAGAGAGAGAGAAGGGGGAAGAGGGGGTTAAGTGAGGGGACAAAAGAGGGAGCAAGGGGTGGATCAAAGTATATTACATATATGTATGAACGTGTAATGAGTAATTATGTGTAATTACTGTGTACTGATAAAAACAGGGTAGGTGCAATGGCTCCATGAGTAAAGGTGCTTGTCACTGAACCTGAAGACCTGAGTTCAATCCCAGAGAACCAGGAGGTAGAAGGAGAGAACGGACCCCTGTGAGTTGTCCTCTGGCTTCTAACATGTGCTGCAGCATGTGTGTGTATACAAACACAACAAATAGGTAGATGTAGTAAAAATAAAAATAAGATTTAAAAAGGAGGCTAGAGAGACAACTCAGCTATTAAGAGCACTTAACTGCTCTTACAAAGGACCTGGGTTCCCAGTATCCGTATCAGTTGGCTCACAACCAGCAACAATTCCAGGGTATCTGATGCCTTCTGGCCTCTGCGGGCACTCACACATATGTGATGTATAACGATTTAAGAAAGCACACATACATACACATAAATAATTAATGGATAAATACATCTTTATAAAATTAAAAAAACAAAAATTTGAACCAAAAAAAAAAGTATCAACAAACTCTAGGCATGAGTTCCTCCTACTTTTCCCCCTCCCTTCGTGCCTTTCTCGGGACAGATTTTCACCACGTGGCACCAGCTGGGATGGTAGGTGTGGACCATCGTGTCCAACTAACTCTCTCCCCCAGGATCCCAGATGTATAAACGGAGACTAAGAACAGAGCACAGTATTCATCCTCTCTACTTACTGACCGTGCCTGTGATGCAAACTGCTTCAAGCCCCTGCTGCTTTGACATCCCTGCCATGATGTACCCTTGCACTGTGAGCGGAAGTAACCCTCTCTCCCCTAAACTGCTTTTGTCTTAATCACAGCAACAGGGAAAGAAACCAAGACGTCATAAATCTATGTGGACATGTGAAGATGCAGGAAAGTATTCCGGCTGGAGCGCAGAAGCCCGGAGGACAGGGAGCTAAGCAGAAGGTTGCTGGGAAAGGGAGACACATTACCTCCTCCATCCGGAAAGAGCGGAAGATGTACACATAGTCCCCCGGTCGTCCGACAAACCTGGGATGGTTGGGGTAGTGGTTAGGGAGGAGCCGGATTCAGCCCCCAGGAAGTGCCACCCAGAGGGCCTGTACTTCTGCAGTCAGAGGCACCAGGGATTTCCCACAGGCTCCTTCCTTCCCTAGCTGGCTCTCAGTGCCCACGCCTATATGCTATCTTCACTCCCGTGGTGCCACCTGGCCCGTTGAGGGGCACTATCAGAGGTTTCTGTCTTGGCTGTTGTCTGAGGTCTACTGGCAGAGGTCCTTACTGCCTGGGGTCTGTATTGCTAGGGGCCCCCTCTGCTCTACCATCCCAGATGAAGCTAGCTCTCTCTAGAACATCAGGGCTGTGGAAGCTGTACTTCCTGTTTTCCCTGGGCTATGGGGACCTCCCACCAACAGGAAGGACGAGGTAGGACGGAGCCTTTTACCAGAGTGGTGGAGGCAGAACCAGGGTTGAGGGGTTCCTACCGGCCTTTGAAGAAGGCGACGTAAAAGATGGGAGTGTAGGAGTTCACGAACTTGAGCAGGAAGGCCTTAAAGGTTAGCCTGTCTTCGAAGCTCTTCTCTGTCTTCGGGACCTCTGAGGAAAGACATGGTAACCACTCACAGACAGCCCAGGCCAGGGGCAGTCAGCACCACTGAAGCCTGGTGGCCAGGCTGCTTGCTCCAAGGCTAGCCCTGCATCAGGGCCGTGCTGCCCACACCATTCTGCACTCAGTACTCACCGATCTTGGTGAGCCACCTGGCAATGCAGCCGTAAACCTCATCCAGGAGAATGATGACCACAAGGTTGATGATGACAGCCGTGGCTGTGACCGTAACCCGGATGTTGGACCGCACTGAGGGGGAGGAGTTCATGGCCAAGGCTGCAGCCGTGGAGATTCTGTAGATAATAACTCCTAGTACGATGGCAAATGTTACTGCGATCTGCAGGGCAGGCATGGACAAGCTTAGTGGGAATGGCAGGGGTGGTTTGGGGAAGGTGAAGAGCTCCCTTGAACCCGCCCATCTATTCCTAACCCCCAAATTTTCTGCGTCAGAACCAAAGCTGGAATTACTGGAGTCCCCACCAGATGCCAGGTGCTCTGTGGGAGTCACCCCACAGAACATGCACAAAAGTGAGAGCATTCCAAGGACCAGAGAGGTTGTGTGGCTAGGTCAGGGGACCCAGTGCGGGGCCTGGCCTTCACTAGTGGGTCCATTCAAGCTTAAAGCTTACCGGATCTATGTATTACTATCCCTTATTATCCCCCAAGTAGAGCCCAGGACACTGTAGCCACACCCCAGTGGTTGTCCTGGTGTCTGTTAGATGAGGCTGGCTACCGGGATGCTTTCCCAACCCCAGGAGATGGAGAAAGCAGACTTCTGTATTGTGTGCAGGGCTAAGCCAGGTGCCCTCACAGCCACTGTGGTCAGGGAGATGGTGGCATCCTGCAGGTCTGCTGGGGCATGGCCAGGGTCCCCTCCCCACTGCTTTCTTAGAACTACCTTCTAGCTCTTCCATGCCAGCAGGCCCTAAGGCTAGCCAAAGCCATCTCAACATTCCATGGAAGTCAGACTGGTGGTGCCTGAGAGATGGGTGGAAAGCTAGTGACAGCTTTGTTCCGCCTGCTACAGTCTGTCTGTCTGGGTTCCTTTTCCTTTTGGCGCAGATTCGCGGGTAAGACCCAGTCTCTGCCCAGCCCAAGGGTGTGGACACCCCACCCTAGAGCTTGCTGGGTGAGGGTGGGCATGTCTGAGGCTCACAAAGCAGAGCCTAGCTGGGCTTCGGTCTCATGTATAGATTTTGGCTGCTCTAGACAGGCTCTGGTCTCTGTGTCCTGGATGTAGGGCAGGTCTTGTCCTTGCTGGCATGATCCCCCAAGGCTCCTGGCATAGTCCCTGCTGCCCTATATTGCCCAGTCAGGGAACATGGCCTTTGAGGTCTCCTCAGAAGTCTTGCCCTGCAACTATGGGCCATAACCAGGCCTTTTCAGCCATCTGTTAGTGACTGAGCAGAGAAATACCCTGCCTGGGAAACCATCTGCAGCCTCCACTATGCCCTGTAAGCACAGGCATGGATACCACACCCTGGGCTGTGCCAGGGAGTGAGGGCTTTCCTCAGAACACCCCTCAGGCCTGCCAAAAGGCCCCTCCCGGCCATAAGGACGTCTCTTGTGCCAGCATGCAAGGCTAGGACAGCTCTGGCTCCATGGTGACTCAGCAGAGGCAATCCTCCACCTTCCTCCACGGGAGCCACAAGCCCTATGCCCTGCGCCTCTCGCTGCCCATGCACACTAATGTCTTCAGGACCAGCACTGGTGGGACATCACCATCTGTGGCCTGAATGGAACTCTGGGGTCAGGGACAAAGCTGCCTCTCCATTAGCCCGTGAGCCTGACGTGTGACACGATTCTCTTCTGGGAAAAGACAGCTGTCTGTTTTTTTTTTTTTTTTTTTGCGCACGTCTGTCTGCCCTGGCTCCACACACCTACCTCGGCTGGATCACCGTGAGTTCCTTATTAAGCCTTTCTGCTGGGCAGGTGGGCAGAAGAAAGGTTCTGACGAATGAGATACATTGTGGGAGGGTCTTTTAAGGACTCCCCCTTCACAGACAGGCAGCCTCTGCTGTCCATCTTGTGCTCAACTTGCAACCTTCCATTTTTCCTTACAGGAATGTAGAACTGACCTTGGAACTGGGTTGCAACCAGAATAAGTGAGCTGAAAGAAGTCCAGAGAAGCCAGCACCTCTGGTCACACTCAGCCCTAGGTCACCCGCCTTTGTCCTAACCTTCCCTGGTCCTTTTGCTAGGAGCAGCTGGGCTCTGGGGCTGCTGGGGTCTCAGTTCCTGTTGCCTTTCACTGGCTGAGGGTTGGGGTGTCATTCTGTGGGTATGTCTCAGAACCTGAGGGAACATGTCACTCTCAAAATGAGGCTGAGAGTGTGTCTGAAGTCCCAGGTACTTGAGAGGCCAAGGTTCAGAAGGCTCAGGGACAGCCTGGGCAGCAAGACGTCATCAAACAGCACAAGCAAAGGAGGCTGAGCTGGTCTTCCTGTGAGTCCCAGCTTCACCAGGGAAAGGAAAGCAGACTGGGGATCCCCACTGTAGAGGCCGCCTCTTTCTGGATCCTCTAAGGCAGCTGAGGTTCCCCCGCGGTGTGCAACAGTGTAGGGGTAGGGGTGGGTGAAGCTGAGGCCTACACTTTTTTCCTGTGAGGGGGGCACCATGCCCAGGAAACCCACCCTGGCTCAAGGCTATCTATCCATCTCATATGAAGCATGAAATCCTGGGGCAAATGAAGAAATGAGACTCCTAACTTTGCCCCTACTGGCTGGCATTCCAAGGAACAGCCTCTGAACCAGTTTCCTCGCTAGCAGTGGGATGGAGTCGGGCCTGGCTAGCTGTGAAGACTGACTGGGTAATTCAGTGAGTGACCCAGGGAAGCCCCGCCTCAGGCAGGTGATTGATGGAACTCTGGGGCTGAAAGGCTAGGCAGCTCTGCCAGGATCTCACCAGAACCTCCCAGGCTAGACAAAAGGTGACTGACTACAAGCGGCCCCGGTACAGGTAGGTGGTTTGAGGGAGAGGCCAGGTGACATCAATGGGGATGGGAGTCCCCTGAGAGCCATCGGCATTTGCTGGGTCATCTGAATCAGCTCAGAGCCACTTGTCCTGTTCTTCCTCTTTATATTCTTTTCTTAGAATTTGTTTTGAGACACAGTCTCACTATGTAGCCCAGGCTGGCCTTGAACTTGTAGCAATCCTCCTGTTTCAGCCTCTTGAGTGCTGGGATTATAAGAGTGTGCTGCCGTGCCTGACCATCTGGTGAAATTTCTTTACTGGTTTCCCTAAGATTGTCAAAGGAGATCCCAGTGGGCGCCACCCCACACTTAGTGAAGGCTGTGTGTCCCCAGAGTCAGATCACATACCCCAGGACCACCACAAACCCAGCCTGTTCTATCTCTGGGATAGAAGAGGGAGTGTCCCCCCCCCCCATTCCAGGAGTCAGGGCCACTGTGTCTCAAGATGAGTGCAGGGCACCTCTGATTCCCAGCCCCTCCAACCTTCTAGAACTTACCATGAAGATGATGGAGACAAGGTTGGTGAAATAGGCTGGGAAGCGATCCCTCCAGGTCAACTTTACCTTGTCTGTCTGCAACATGAAACCATCTGGTCACTTACTGGGAACCATCCCAGTGGGTGGACAGCAGTACACACAAAAACTCAGAGAAACCCCCAGAAGACGCTGAGCAAACATGACAGTCTAGTGAAAGGGGAAGCACGTAGGGCCTAGTCCCCCTTGAACAGGGTCACAAAGTGACAGAGAAGGTAGTGGCCTTGGGGGCTAGGCCTCCTCTGTGCATGGGCATGGCATTGCCCACTGCTCCCTAAGAACTGTATGACCTGAGAGGGAGCTGCCCACGACTGAGACTCTCCTTTCCTGCAGTTTTCTGTCTAGGGCTACAGGCCGTTGGCTTGTTTGCAACCGAGACTGTAATAGCTGTTTCCCCTCTTCCCGAGCAGGTGGAACAAGTGCCTGAGCAGACACTTGCTGGGACAAGTGCCTAGCGCTGCTCAGAGCGCCATCAGGCCATGGTGACCTAGGGCCATATCGCTCAGAGAGGCTCTCCTGGGCCCTGAGCTGGCTGGCCTGGAGGGCCTTGGGGAGCAGTTGGTCACTAGGCTGGGCAGTTTCAAGCGTGCTGGGGAGGGACTTTCAAAGACAAAAACACACACTGGAGCCCAGCATGCTGGCACAGATGTCACTCTGGAGGTCACTCATTCCAGCGGTGTCTGCATGCACACTCACGAGAAAACAAGAAGCAGTCGTGGACACCCATGACAGGCATGTCTTCAGAGCCCACACGAAGCTGCATCTGCCTCCCTGTGGATCCCTGATGGCCATGCAGTGACATTGCAACACATGGCAAACTGCGGGTGGAAGGCGGGGATGGGACACACATGGGAATGTTCCAAGAACACACCACAGAGGTGGCCAGGGACAGACACAGTGACCAAGAAGGCCTGCAAATGGTGTCAAGGCTCAAGATGCCCCAAAATAGAGAAGTACCAATTTCACCCCTGCCATGGCTGTCCTAACCCTCTGCTTCCATTTGTTGGTCGGTTCTTCTGGACCATTCCGGCGCTTCTGAGGGTGGGTGGGGAAAGAGAGCACTGGATGGTGGAACTGGATGGGGTACTGCTGATATTGGATGGGGATGTGGGTCTAGGCAATGGTTCACCCTTCCTGTGAACACTATTTTAAACAACTCAATACACAACGGAGACTCAATTCAAGGTCAGGGCAAGGGGAACTAGAAGTTTCTAGAATAAAGAACCCAGAGAATAGTCCCCATAGGCTCCCTCAGCATCATATCAGGCTGTGACTTCCATGGTTTAGAGCACAGGAAACATGGGTCTGTCCCCACCACCATCCGGGGACGACAGGAAAAAGGACACACCCGGAAGCACAGGCTGACATGCCAATCGGTAGTGGATCTGTTTCAATAAACTAATTTCATGGGGCTGGGACTGTAGCTGGACCCCCAGCTCCACATAAACACGCTGTGGTATCACACACCTGCAATCCCAGCACTCTGGAGATGGAGGCAAGGGGATTAAAAATTCAAGGTCATCCTTAATTACATAGCTAGTCGGAGGTCAGCCTGGACTACATAGACCTTGTCTTAAAAACAAAACTGTGGGTCAGTAAGAAGGCTCAGTCAGTAAAAGTGCTTATGGCCAGGCCAGATGGCCTGATTTCAATACCTCAGTTCCCACACTGTGGAAGGAGAGAACAGACTCCCTAAAGTTGTCTTCTGATCTCCTTCACACGTGTGCTATGTCATACACATACAAATGTAAGATATAAAAAAGAACAAAACCACATGAAGTAATTTTGTTCCACAGTGGGGGGAATCAATTCAAAGCAGCCATTGGGAGCCACGGGAGACAGGAGAGAAAACGGGGCCTTACGAAGCCCACAGGCTCAAGGCCACCGTCCTCCCAGGAGCCTGCAAAAAACAAACAAAACAAAAACAAACAAACAAAGAAAAAAACCAACCCTCCCAACATCTTTGTGGCTGGCTCTCTCACGAGCCAAGTGTGGGGCTGAAACTGAGTCTGTGTGAGGCAGCTGCTGTGATGAGTGTGGTGTGGCGGCTGCAAATCTCTGCTGTTTCATGAATGAGTGAGACACTTCTCTGTATTCATTCCAATCTAAGATGTGTGGCCAGAGAGCCACTGTCCCACAGTTCTGGGAGGCTGAGGCTGACTTCTGAGGTTTCTCCACCTAGGCTTAGATCTGGGGAGGTGCCCTGGAGAAACGATGGAGGCTTGTAGGGTCTTACTCAGGGGCCAGCAGGCTGTGTAGAGACAGAAGTGCTCGGCTGATCTGATAATTCAGACAGACGGCTTCTGGCTGGTGTTTCCAACCCATGAGCTGCATGTGGCCTACCACGACTATGGATGTGGCCCAACATAAAATTGTAAACTTTAAAAGCTATGATTTTCCTTTTTGCTATTCTGTTTGTAATTTGATTGTAAGGTTGTCTCAGCTATGTAAATGACAACGTTGTGCCTTGGTGTCAGAACACTGGACACGCCTGCTTGCTTATATAATTTCTTTCTTTTTGAGACATGGCTTCAGTGTGTAGCTCTGGCTGTTCTAGAACTCACTGTGTAGACCAGGCTGGCAAAGACCTGCTTGCCTCTGCCTCCTGAGCACTGGAATTAAAGGTGTGTACCACCACACCTGGCTGTGATTACTTTTTGCACCCTTGAGTCCTGCTCAGTTCCTTTGGGATGTTCTGGGAGAGCCTTTGTGGCTGTGGGATCTTGCAGCTGACCTGCCTGCAGCCTCTGCTGTGACCAGAGGCTCCATGTAATTGTGACAGCCATAAACCTCGGGTACTTGGTACCATGAGCTCACTGTCCCAGGACACAATGACAAGGTAAGAGCCCAGGGTTTGTCCTAGTGACTCCAGAGGCCAAGGATACAAAGGCGTCAGGAAAGTCGTGAGCCTGGAAGAGTATCTTCTAACTGCCTAGTACTGTCCAGTACCAATATGATCTTCTCCTACCTCAGCGAGGAGCCAGCGGCCTGGAGTTCCTGGCCTATCCCACCTTACGTGAAAATCAGAGGTGTGCAAGAATGCACACCACATGTACAAGCTGCCAATCAGAACAAGAGACTTGGGGAGAGTTTATTATAAAAGACAGTGGCCTGAAGCCCATCACAACACCCACATCTTCTCCCTATCCTTGTCCTAACGAAAGGAGACAGTCAGGGACCTGGGTCTACAAACGGACCCGATTCATTGTTCAACACAGAACACAGGTTTCACAGGGTGGGGTATTAACTGAGGTTCTAGTGTGACATGTTTGCTGAAGTTGAGGTCACTTTCGGGATACAGGGGACAGTCTAGAGCAGGGTTAGGCTAGTTCTGGCCCTTTGGTCCAATCTGCCCTCTGACATGTTCTTGTAAATAAAGTTTATGGGAACACAGATTTTCTTGTTCACCTTCTGTCCACAGCCCTGCTCACGCCACAGTGGCAGAGCTGAGGAGCTGTGGTGCAGGCTTACACAGCATAAAGTGTTTACTATCTGAGCAGAGCCCTGGTCTGTAGAGAGCACACAGCATCTGCTGATACCTGTCTACTCCTGGGAACACATAGCTTTTTTCTGACTCCTGGTCATAGCTGGTAAGTGTTCAATATTTATTGAATCCTGACTGTACCTGATGAACCCTGCTCACACCTCAGACACACACCTAGTCATACCCAGACACAGTATTTACTGACCCATGGTCATACCTCAGAACACAGTGTTTATTGACCCATGGTCATACCTCAGACACAGTGTTTGCTGACTCCTGGTTACACTTCAGACACAGTATTTGCTGCCTCCTGTTCATACCTCAGACACACGTTTGCTGACCCCTGTCCACAGCTTAGACAAACAACATTTGCTGATCCATGTTCACAACTCAGACACAAAGTATTTGCTGGCCCCTGTTCATACCTCAGACACATAACATTTGCTGGCCCCTGTTCACACCTTAGACACACAACATTTGCTGACCCATGTTCACACCTCAGATACACAACATTTGCTGGCCCCTGTTCACAACTCAGACACACAGTATTTGCTGACCCTCTTCACACCTCAGACACATAGTGTTTGCTGACCCCTGGTCACACCTCAGATTCGCAGCATATCACTGTGGGAAGTTAGTAATAGAACCTGTACCTCTTTGTTTCTGGATTCTTTTCTCAGTGACTTCTCTAAGACTCTGGCTTCGTACTCAGCTCTGGGATGATCCTGAGGAAGACAGCAAGTCAAGAGAGGAAGGGTTAGTGTTGAGACCACCTCCTTCCACGTGAGTCCATGTATTTGCCTCAGAGACCCTGGGGACCAGTTCACAGCGGGCTGTCACATTTCCAACATCAAACTCCCTATACTTGACCTGCATCTGGGCCCAGGACTCCCCCCTCTCTTAGGAACCCCAGCTCAATGGAATGGCCAGAGGGTCTGGCTTCTGTGTCCTGCAGGAGGTCTTGGCTGTGCTAGGCTTCAATGAACACCCAGCTGTGAACTGACCCTCTAGAACTTTCTGTGGAGTAGCCATGGGGGTCAAAAGAGACCCAGCGAGAGGCAGCAAGCGCAGGCAGGCTGGAGGTGCCAGGCCTCGGGGAGCCCAGCGCAAGTCAGCAGAAGGAGCTGGAAGGAAAGATCAGGTTAGGTGAGACGGGGAGAAAGCAGAGCCCAGGTGAGAGCCACGAGGAGACGTCTGGTGGAAAGACAGGAGCATGTGTGCCAAGGTCCCTCTCCCCAGAGACAGGCTAGAGGAAGGCAGAGTAACCAAAAAAAAAAAAAAAAAAAAAAAATTCCAAACCTTGACAGCTTCCTGTGGGGAACGGGGAATAAAGACAAAAACAGAAAGAGCCATTACTGATCTTGTTTATTCACAGAGCCAGAAGGATGACAGCGTCCAGCAGAACAGGGGTCTGGGTGTTTGCTGCTCCCAGACCCCAGTTTTGCAAGCTCCCCACAATTCTCAGGTTCAAAGGAGATGCACACAGGATGGTGAACTGGCTCCCTCCCACGTCTATTCATCCTGGGGTTCAGACAGTGGGTAGGGGGTAGGATGGTGGAGGCAATCTCTACCTGAGGCCACTCATTCCCCCAAGACTGCAGTCGGCCACAGGGCATCTGTGGCTTACTTTGGGGAACTCACTTGGGTTCAGTGGGGTTGTGTGCCCAGTGACCTAAGGGATATCTCTTAGAAATCAGGCCCTAGGGATCTTGGAGCCAAGAGATCAAGGTGGAAAGTGGTGAGTCACTCCCTCTGCTTTCAGGACACCTTGGGAGGGTTTTCTAAGCCACCATGACAGTAAGACCCAGCTGGTGTTTCTTCTATTAGAAGTGTCAACATAGAAATGGAACCAAGGAGAGGGCCCACTGAGGCCAGGGCTCCTGACTTGTACACTGAGTGCCAGTCGCTTGTGAAATGGGCTCACTGTGGAAAAGGGCAGACCCTGTTACACAGGTGGGTGGCAGGCGAGGCCCAGCTACAGCTAGAGTAGCTCTCTGGAAAGCTGTCTGTGCCCCGGGTGTAGCTATGACTCAGCAGAGACCTCCACAGTCTGGACAAGTGAGGCTTGCTCCTCAGTGTCTACGGGGCAGGAAATGGCACTGGGCACAGAGATGTTAACCAATACGCCTCAGGTTACACAGCAATGCTGGTGTCGGGTCAGTTGAAATTGGGGATTATAGTCCCAAATGCTTGGCTTACAACCGTGACCTAACTGCCCAGCCACTATGACACGGAGAGGAACTATGACAGGCCGTCTGGAAGGTGTATGTGGCCAAGAGTGACCTACAGATTGGGGTCAGGAGTGGGTGAGCTATGAGAGTTTTTTAAGGGCACAGAGCTGGGCTCGGTAGCAGCACTTGTCTAGTGTGACAAAGCCCTGGGTTCAAGTTCCAGTGTGCGGGCGGGGGGGGGGGGGGGGAGGAGGGAGACAGAGAGAGACAGAGAGAGAGATTTGAAAAGGGGCCTCACTTATAAAAAGTAAGTATGGGAGAGGCACTGGCGATGGAGCTGAGACAGAGTGTTTCCGAGCCTGCATAAGGCCATGGGTTAGATCCCTAGTATTGAATAGACCAGATGTGGCAGAGCATACCAGTCTGCAGCACCAGCACTCCAGAGGGCAGAGCCTGGAGGATCAGGAGCTCAAGGTCATCCTTGACACGCAACAAGTTGGAGGCCAGCCTGAGCTATGTGCGACCATTTCAGAGAGGTGGGCGGGAGAGAGAGAAAGAAAAGAAAGACAAAAGAATAGATGAGGAAGAGAAGTAGCCGTTTGTTGTGTCTCAGCTCTGCAAGCCAGCTCTCGGGAGGCAGGGTCCTGAAGACTGTACTGTAGAAACTGTGAGGCCACAGACTGAGATGGCATGTTGCACCAGGCCATGGCACTGCCTCAGCAGGGCAGGGAACAGCCTCTCTGGTCTTTTTCGGGGTTGGGGGCAGTACCCCTTAATCACCCTAACAGGGAATTCCTGCTGAGATGGCAGTCAGGGGAAACTCACTCTCCCTGACTCCAGGGCTAGCTAGCGCTGTGCGCACCCTCTTTGGAACCCAGCCACATTTGCAGTGAGCCTGGTAAAGATCTGCTGGGCTTCTCAAACTCCCCCGACTGCAGGCTGGGGGATGGTTTGGACAGGACGCAGAGAGGAAGGCGGCCTGTGGACAGCAGTGATTTCCTGGCCACACCCCACAGCCCCAGATGTGATGAGGTCAGTGTGGGGAACCCTGGCCAGCACCCGAGCCCACACTGGTGGGTGTTGTGTCTTTGAAAGCATGGAGACAGAAAACACTGGCAGATGGAAAACAGTTGCCCTGGCAACCAAGGAATACCAGGGTGATGAGTGGAGGAGCCACAGGAGCCGCGCCTGGGACCAAGGGCCAGTCAGGACCTGGGGCCTTCACGTGAGCCAGAGGAGGTGGCAGAGGGGGCCTTGGGGAGGGCAGGCACAGCCACTCACCTCCTCCTCCTCGAAACCTGTCAGGTCCCAGCGGTAGTTGAGTCTCATCTGCTTCCGTTTCCAGTGCTCCATGAAGGTGGCAGCTGTGGGATGGTGGGAAGCAGTCAGGGCCACTGAGCACCTTGGACAACACAGTGACCAACGATACACAAGCTAATGGGTTCAACCCTCTCATTGACCCTGCCTGACCATTGCTTTCCCACTCTGCAGATGAGGAAACTGAGGCAGGTGCAAATTCTGGCCAAGGTCACTCAATCAGGCAGAGTGACCCACTCAGTGGGCTGGGTCTAGGTCTCTGGTAATCTTGCTCATTGTTTTTGGGGACCCTAGGGCATGAGTATGGGTTTTGGAGGGAGGGTTAGCTAGGCATTCACACTAGCATCTAGCCCTGTAGGCATCCCCTACTGGCCACTGTGTCCTGTGCTATTTATTCTTTAGAGACAGGTCTCACATACCTGAGGCTAGCATTGAACTTGCTGGGTGGCCGTGGTGGTTCATTTACCTGCCATCTTGGCACAATCGAGAATCACTTAAGAAAAGTCTCAGGCCAGCAACTGTAGATATGGTCGATCTGTGGGATGTCTGCAGGAGGTGTTGTGACTGTCAAAGGGCACCCTGAGGGAGGGTGACACCATTTCATGGGCTGGGCCTTAAACTAGCTAGCTGAAAGCAAGCCTCAGGTCTGCATTCACCCCGGCTGTAGTCATTCATTCTCTCTGCCCCTGACCGTGTGAGACTTGTGACTGCTGTCCCCGGCTCCCACCTCTGTGATGGACAGTGACCTGGAGCTCTGGGACAAATAGACCCCTTTCTCCCTAAATTTCTTATGTCAGGGTTTTGTTTTTGTTTCTCAAGACAGTGTTTCTCCGTGTAACAGCCTTGGCTGTCCTGGAACTCACTCTGTAGACCAGGCTGGCTTGAGTGCTGGGATTAAAGGCGTGCGCGGCCACTGCCTGGCTATGTCAGGGTATTTATTGCAGCAACAGATAGAAAATTAGAGCAGTGGCCAAGTTGGCCTTGAACTGATTTTCCTGCCTCTACTTCCAGAGTACACAGGTGTGGACCACCACACATAAATCTGTGTTATTTCCACACAGACTGAATGTTCAAATGCCACCTTCTTTTTTTTTTTTTTTTTTTTTTTTTTTTTTTTTTTTGGTTTTT
>NC_022015.1:37219543-37221055 GCF_000317375.1 Microtus ochrogaster
GCTCTCAAATGCCACCTTCTTCAGGAAAAGCTGATGACACCCCCACCCCCAAACAACCACATACACATCCAGTCTCAGAAAACACCAGCCAAGGGCTGGAGAGATGATTCAGTGGTTAAGAACACTGGCTGCTTTCGCAGATAACCCAATCCACATGGTGGTCACAACTATCAGTAACTTCAGTTCCAGGAGATCTGATGCCCTCTTCTGACCTATTAAAGTATTGCACCCATGTGGTACACATACATACACTCCTGCGTATACACATACATATAAAATAAATAAATAGCTAGCCTGGAGGTGGTGGTGCCCACTGTTAATCTCAGCACCTGGGAGGCAGAGATGGGCGGATCTCTGAGTTTGAGGCCAGCCTGGTCTACAGAGTGAGTTCCAAAGGATAGGCTCCAAAGTTAGAGAGAAACCCTATCTGGAAAAATCAAAAACAAACAAACCAATAAATAAATAAATAAATAAATTTTAAAAGAAAACACATCAGTGGACCCCTCAGAGAAGGCTGTGCAGCAGATATGGCTGGAGCATCTCCCAGGACTCAGTGCTGAAATCTGATCACTATGGTGAGTTTTGAAGACAAAGGAAGCTAATCCCACTGTGCTGCTGCCCAGGGGTGGGGCCTTCGGGCGATAGTTCATATAGGTATGCGGGATGATGGAGCCCGCTGAACAAGCCCCTGTGGCTCTGTAGAAAGAGGGAAGACACTGTTCCCCGTCTCTTGCCAAGTGAGGCCCTGCACTGCCCTATGACGCTGCCAGCAACAAGGCTATCCCCAGAGATGGGCTCTTAACTTTTAACCTCCAGCATCATGAATCAAAACGAATCTCTTTGCTTTATGAAGTTACCTGACCTCAGATATTACATTGTTGTATGAAATCAAACTATACTGGACGAACCCCAAACTTCATCTGTGCTGTTCCTGCCACCTTCCAGGACAATCCCTGTCCATGCATGTGACCTTTCTAGGTATCTGGGGGCAGGAACAGGGCCTAGTTCCTCTGTCCACAGTACTCGTCAGGGACCTGACCCAGAGAGGCTCTCCTGTGTGGACGGGCGGTTTTATAACACACAGCTTGTAAAGGCAAGCTTTACAGGCTCAGAAAGTCAGCAGAGGCAGGGGGCTGGACACAGTCATCAGAGGTTGAGATTCTTAGGCTACCACATGCAAGATGCTGTGCCAAGAACTGCCACGCGAAGCGTGTGTCTCTGTGAAAGTGTGTGTCTCGGCAGTTATCCACCAGTATTGATAGCCCAGTACTCTACAGAGGAGGAAACTGAGGCTCACAGGACACAAACTGCTGTTCTGATAAGTGGGACATCAAGACAAAAACAAAACATTCCTCCCAGATGGGAATCCGTGGGGGCTTCCTAGTGGAAGTCAGAGCTGTGAGGACACAGCCACTGTCACTGCTGTCCCAGGACAAAGGGAGAAGGGAGAAGCATCCTAATGCTCTTTCTCACTACTTCAAGCTATGCTGGAAAGACGGCGCAGCAGTTAAA
>NC_022015.1:37221450-37241874 GCF_000317375.1 Microtus ochrogaster
ATTCAAAGCTGAGCCTTCTAGGATTTGGGAATGCAGGGGAACCTGGGAAATGCAGTTTCCGAGGAACGGAGAGGCTCAGGGAGGGGATGCTATTCAAAGACCGGCCTGGACATTTCTCTGGGCAAGGACTGTTAAGGACTAGAGGGCAAGAATTTAAAAGTCAATGCAAGGAAAACAGCAGCAGCAGCAGCAGGAGCAGCAGCAGCAACAACAACAACAACAAACCAGCAGACAAATAGGGGAGCAGGCACATCAAATCAAAGAGATTCCACACAGCTGAAGAAACAACCGAGCGAATTGATGTTTGACAGAGTGCCAGTCTGTACAGGCTGCTGGCTGTTCACCTGAAATGAAT
The DNA here is from genome assembly GCF_000317375.1 of Microtus ochrogaster. NCBI lineage: Eukaryota > Metazoa > Chordata > Mammalia > Rodentia > Cricetidae > Microtus > Microtus ochrogaster. The sequence continues at coordinate 37,221,806 of NC_022015.1, forward strand.
TCACATGGCTTTACAAGAAACACTCTGATCAAAAACGGGCTAACTATGGTCAAAGAGCTTGCCTAGTATTCAGGAGTCTGGATTCCATCCCCAGCACCATAGAAACCTGTAATCCCAGCACTCAGGAGGCAGAGGCAGGAGGATCAGGAGTTTAAGGTCATCCTTGTCTATACAGTGAGTGTGAAGCCAGCCTGGGCTAGTGACCTTGAATGATGTGAACAGGCGTGGTGACTCGTGTCTGTCATTCCACCCCTTGTAAGGATGAGGCTGGACGCTCACCATGAATTTGGGGACAATCTGTGCATCAGTGTAAATTCTTGTTTCAAATAAAGAAAATAAAATAAGCAAAACCTGGGAGCTGGAGAGACAGCTCAGTGGTTGAGGGCACTTTCTGCTCTCATAGAGGACCTGGGTTCAGTTGCCAGCACCCACATGGCAGCTCACAGCCATCTGCAACTCCAGTTCTCTTCTGCCCTCTTCTGCTCCAAGGACTCACACATGAACACAGTACACACAAACTCACACAGCACATAGCACCCACATACAAATCCATCAATTAAAAACAAAAACCCAAACCAAATAAGCAAACGGGGTGAAGAGAATTCTCAAAGGGGGGACATGCAAATGAACAACAGGTTTGTGGAAGGGCTCAGCCTCGCTCTCAACAAGAGAACCAAAAACCACAACCACAACAAGTCAAACAAAAGATAAATAAACACAAAACAAAATCCTCCCCCATCATAGTCAGAAAATAAATGCTACCAAAAGACAAAAAAAAAAAAAATGCCAGTGAGGTCGCAAAGAAAGGGAAGTCTTTGCTTATGTCTGGTGGCGGATGAGGAGCACACAGTCACAGCTCTCGCTCAGAGCAGTTCGAGAAGTCTCAGAAACCTAGGGCCGGGACCACTACACCGTCAGTCATCAGCCATCCTGCTATGGGTGCCTTCCGAGGGCAGTGCCAGCAGCCCCGAGGGACGATGTCTGCACCCATGCATAGGGCAGTGCTGTTCAGTGCAGTTAAGAGGCAGAACATGGGCGGGCGCATGCTGGGTACATGCACTGTGACATATTACCCAGGATGTCCTCGTCAGACATAAGGGGGTGAAACTGTCATTATAGTCACATGGCGGGCTCAAGAGACCATGATGAAAAGCTCAAGAACAGGATTGGAGGCTAGGAAGACAGATGCACTGTCACCTGGAGACCAGCAGCAGAGGAGGGCTAGAGAGCATGGGAGCCTGTAGAGTCTGAAGGCCGGAAGAAAGGACTGTGGACGACCCCAGCACAGACACGTGATAGCTGAGAGGCCTGGCAACCTCAGGGCTCTGAGCTGAAGATGCATCTAAGTCAACACACCCAAACATCCTTAGATCTCTAGTAGAGTTCTGTGAAACCATTCCCTGCCCATGGGGAGGTAATGGGAGATGAAGGAGAAAGATGCCTCTGCCCTGAGAAATAGCACGATGGCAGAGACCAGAGCTAGGCACATCTCCACCTGCCCCTGAAGTCCCTGTTCCTTACAGTGTTGATGTCATGGCCTCTATCTCACTTACAACGCACCCAGATCTTAGTCTGAGAAGCCGGGCTCCTCCCTACCACCTCTAGTCTCCTCTCTACACCCCCCCCGGCCTGCCAGATGCAGTCACTGACAGGCCATAGAGTGCCACGCTGCTGTGGAAATGAGTGGGGTAACCCCATGTCCATCAGCATCAGAAACAGAAGGAACGATTCCATAAGAAAGAAAAATCAGGACACTGAGGCTTGGGAGGAGCCACACTGTTTCCAAGGGCAAGCGCAGAAGAGAATTCTGAACTGAGTCTGTCTGACTCATGGGTCTGCGCTTAATTATGATACCCGAATAATGCTGACAGACGCGAGATTTCCTTAAAGGAAAAAAACCAATCATAGTCATATTTTATATGCCCACGTATTTGAGCTTTTCTTTTTCTTTTTTCTCTCTATGCAGTTCTAGCTGGCTGGGAACTAACTTAAGTAGACCAGGCTGGCCTTGAACTCACTGAGTTCCTCCTGCCTCTGTCTCCCCAGTGCTGGAATTAAAGGTGTGCGCCATCATATCACATGAGTGTGTCCTTTTTGCAGGAGGAAACAGAGAAGCAGAGAGGTCAAGCAACGTGCCTAAGGTCACAGCACTCAGCTGGTTCTGGAACACTCTTTGCTTGTCTGAAGGGAGGTGCGAGGGCTCTAACCTGCTGGGATCCAGACTGATTAGGACTCAACAACCCTTGACTATGCCGAGAAATATAAATATTTAATATGAGAATCGGAATTGACTGTTTCTTTCTTATGAGCCAGAGGCCAGCGCTGGCACTAGGAGGCTGGAGCTGGACATTCTGTGCTTGGCCACAGGCCCACGGTGCACACCAGCTGGGCGGAGATGGAGCAGAGGACGAGGTTGTGCTCAGATGAGGGTGCAGGAGGGGATCGAGAAGGCTCACACGGGCAGGGTCAGACCCAGTGCTGGGCATCAGATCAATGGAAAAAGTCTCTTCCATGTGGGCTGAGCAAGGGCAAGAAGGAAGTCAATTACTCATCTTCTCAGGTACTCCTGTGGTCTATTCTCCCACCGTGAATCCTGCTAGATGCTTTCCCTAGTCCTGACACCGCACATAACATATACCATCATATAACAGTTAGGGCACAGAGCATCTTCCCACATGGACCCCCTTCTGCCTAATCCCCAGGACCACTGAAGCTGGGTTAACACACCCCAGTTCACTGACATAAACTGAGGCATAGGTGCACCCGGGCCATCTCAATAAATGGAGAGACCTGTACCCTGATCTTGCGATGTCAACATGGCTTGTGGAAGGGAAGACTTTTCCAGCCACATGGGGTGAGCCGAGCATGGTGTCTGAATAGCAAGCTCACCACCTTGGCGTGGAGAGCACAGGCTGGGGCTGCACAAGACAGGCAGTGAGTGGGGCCCTGGGCAGGGCTGGAACAGCACCGACACAGTCCTGCTTCCTTAAGCATTTGTTTTGGCTTCAGTATATCACATAATTGTCTTTCCTTGGAGGGTCCTGCACTGGGTGGTGAGGGATCAGGCCTGGGCATGAGATGAACATGTGAGTGGGCTCCACCAGCCTCAGTCTCCCCAGTGGGAGAAGGGCTGGGTGTGTTTCCTGTGGAGCTCTGTGTGCTCCGAGCAGTGGGGCCTGCTCTCACCTTCCAGCTACTCTGAAGGACACCTCCTGTGTCAGTCAGCACAGCACAGGTCAGGGACTACAATGTTGTCATTGTTCTATGTGGCCCAAACATGGAAACATCTAGAACATTTATGGCAAATCTTTATTTGGGTTCTTGGGATTAGAACTCAGGTCCTCAAGCTTGTACAAGTCCTCTTGCTGACCCGGCCACCTCCCTATCCCCAGCTTTCTTATTTTTGTAAATACTGGCTAAGTGCCATCATGTAATGGTATGTGTCATATTGTATCATATCCTGATGGGTTTCTGATTATGGTACATTTGTGTAAATCCCAAAGAGATGCTGTGGGAAGTGGGGCCACTGGGGCCCTTGAGGGTGGGATTAGCACCCTTATTGAGGGGAGTCTTATTGTGTGAGGGCGCAGTGAGAAAGAGTCATCTATGCACCAGGACCTGACACCCCACAGGACCTGGATCTAGGATGTGCAGCCTTCGGACAATGCAAAGAAATGGGGTACACTCCCGAGAGTGAAGCCTGTAGTGGTTATTCCCAGCAGGGGAGATGCTTGCCCAGCCAGGGCTCAGCTGGGTGCCCAGGGAGCTACAGAGTCTGGGAACTCTTCATTGCCGAGCCTTCAGTGCAGACAATGGAAGCTCTGCGTTTTTACATGGGTCACTGGGACCCTACCCACTCAATACAAAAGTTCAGTTCATGACCCACCACTGGTCTTTTGATCTCAGCAGATTGTCACAGAATAACTCTGATGTCCCCTTCCAGTTTGGGCTCAAATCTGACATGTCATTCAGCAGTCCCTCCAGCCCCTGCCACTGGGTAGAAACCACCATCCTTTGTTCTGTGCGAAACTGGCAGACGATTAAGACCTGTGATTATTCTATAATGTCAGAAAATTGATGGCAGCAAATAGCTAAATGGGCTCAAAGTTGCTCAACGTGACACTTCGTTCCAAGCTTTAAGATGTCAGGCATTGCAGGCAGGGGCCGTCGGAAGCCGGGATTGCTGAGCCCACGCTACTGAGGCAAAGATTAAAGAGCAGTTTTAAAGATGAAAACAGCAGTTCTGGGGGACAGTGAGCCCCACTCCTCATTGCAGCCAGCGGGAACAGTTCCGCAGGCCTGCCATTGTGCAGAGTTGGGAACAGCTGGAGTGCAGGAAAAGGCCTCAATGGAGGGAGGGATTTGGGGAGAACTAATCCTTCAGAGGGTAATGAACGGGTAATTGATGAGGGATTTGAGATCTCCTAACGGCCCTTGACAGCTTGCTGTGCGGCTGTGCAAAGGGCCCAGGGTGGGTTTTCCTACGTTTTCTACTTCTTCCCGCAGCTCTCTCCTGCGGGCCCCTTCTTGCTTCTTTCCTTTCGACATAAGCTTCCTTTATCTGAAGGAAGGCCTCACTGGAGGGGGCTGGCTTTTCCCTCTTTTTTTTTTTTTGCTTTCTCTCAAGTGGGTGGGTGTGGAGTGAGCCAGTGCTTGCCTCTCTACTTGATGGACAGGCACACAATGGAGACATGCTGGTGAGACCCCAGCCTCAGGAGAATGAAAGCTCCTGCCTGCTCTTCCTCAGGCCCGGTAGCGCTTTGAAGGCACAGTGTAACAGGGTCTAAGAGAGGAGGCTGACAAACGCTCACCACCCTAGCCAGAGCAAAGAAATTCTGAAGAGGCTCATGTGCCCCTCCCTTTGGCCATCAAACTGTTCAAACAATGGACCCCAAGGCATTGGAATTTTCCCAGGAGTCTCATGCTGGGGAAGAGAAAGGCTGAAGCCTGGTGCCAGCCAGAGGGGGAGCCTGTCTCCCAGAGAGATCTCACGGAGTTCTGAGAACTTGTCAGACCACCTTGCAGGAGATCCTGCAGCAGACAGTGATGGGTCAGTGATGGGCAGGACCACACCCTGACCAGGACTGCTTAGCTATGCACACCTCCTACCCGCTGCTTAACCCTGAACCTCACGTCCGGACCCCAAGGACAAACTCGGAGTCTCTGGACCTCTTTGTCCCTCTTCCCAAGGTGGCCGCACAGAATGTCTCTCTGCTTTTCACTACTACTTAGCTGTTCAATTGACTCGCTGAGGACTGTGGATGAGTCTGGCTGGTTAGGGCTGCCTGGGCCCAGGTTCTAACCCTGACAGCTCTGGAAAGAGTAAATGTTCAATAAAGAGTGGCTGACTGGCTGCCCCACCACATGCCGGGCAACTCCTGCCCATGCGCCCTCATTAACAGCATAAGGCAAACATCTGTTTTCTCAGGCGGGCACCTTGCAGGGGCTAGGAGAACATTTAAATGATGAGTTACGAGTTCCAAACAGAGCCCTTAGGTGGACCTTAGAGGCAGACAGGCAGAGCCATCACCAATCTCTTAGCCTGTGTGATCTCCAGCAAACCATTTAACCTTTCTGGGCTTCAGAACCCTCATTAGAGAACGCACCTCCAGATGTCTGCAGGTGCAGGGAAGCCCACCAACCTTGTTCAGCAGACAGATTTGGGATCCTGGGTGACAATTCAGTAGGTCAGACATGGTATCCAGGATTTTACTTTTTTTGGGGGGGAGGGGAGTTAAGGACTGAACCCAGGGCTTCATGAAGGCATAGCGTCCCTCTCTGACCCGCACCACAGCCCTAGAATTTGCTCTGTAGTAAGCTCCCTGAAGGATCCTGGATGACAAGCCCCACCCTCACTGAGAGGAAAATGGGCAAATGACCCTGGGCCCCTGGGAACAGGTATGAGTGTCCCTTCTGTTCATCTTCACAGGGATGGCTCCAGAACACAGCAAGTAAACACACACACACACACACACACACACACACACACACACACACACACGGAGTCACGGAGTCACCGAGTCTCCTCCTATTGTCACACAGCTGTTAGAGGGTAGCTGAGATGAGGCCCCGAGCTGCTATGTATGCCCCCAGGCTAGTGAGCTAGTGAACAAGCTAGTGCCAAAGTGACTAACCCGGCACAGCTCAGACTAATATGTGTTCTGTGGGCACAGGGGGAAGGAAGGCAGGAGGTGTCACTGTGGGGGTGTCCTAGGTGAGCAGTGTGTGCCCCTGCCTGGGGGCAGGAATGAGGGGAAGAATCAAAGAGATGCTGAGACTATGCAGAATCTGTATGGCCATGATATGATAACACACACCCCTAATCCTAAGATACAGAAGGCAGAGGAATTCAGGTCATCATTGGCTACATAGCAAGTCTGAGGCCAGTGTGGGCTTCATGAAATCCCATAGTAAAAAAAAAAAAAAAAAAGAAATGAAAGAAAAAAATCACACCAGACCCTGCCTTCTCTGGAACACGACAAGTCTTGCACGGATAAGAGGGATGGCTCTGTACACATGGGAGAGACCACAATAGTCTCTGTGTGTGAAAACTTTCTACCCTCAAGGTAAGGCCATGTGCGTGGAACTTGGGTTCAAGCTGCTCTCTCCCAAGATCTCAGGAAGGATTACGCTCAAACGAAGTGCGGGGCCATACAAACACATCTTCTCCAGGGGAGGTGTCTTTCCTCTTCAAGAAGCCCTCACCCTAGGGGAACTTTGAGGGGGGCTGAGGCTCCAGATGTGTCCCTTCCACCTTCCTTCCTAGAATTCTCCAGGGAGGGGACTTCATTGTCACACACAACCACAAGGCGGCTCCTCCCAAGGTGAGCAGCGATGCACTGTGTGAATGTGGTGAACCCGAGCGCACCAAGGCTCACAGAATGTTCCATTGTAATTGAGTCCCTCCAGATCAATCGCTGCAGGACTTTCTCTGACATTTATGGCCTCAGACTCAAGTGTAAGACAGAAAAACATCCATGACACAGTGACCCAGAGTGCTGGCTTCTGAGTCCTCCTAACAAGAACACAACGTTCTTTAGAGCAGGTCGCTGCTGGCCTCTCTAAGATCCCTTGACATGCTCCCACCCATTTCCTGCAGCAGCAGGCTCCTTCAGAGTCCTGCGCCTCACCCCCAGGGCCTTTGCACACACTGTTTCCTTGGAATCCTAGCTGTTAAGACTTAAGAGCACTGAACATACCCGGGCTTGCTTCCTGTGGTTTCTGAGGTGATGAATACTTGGCAACACCCCTTAAAACTGACTGATAAGTCTTTTAAGAGACTCTGGCAGCCCCAAAGCCCCAGTGGTTGTTCTGTCAATGACCCCAAAGTTCTGAGGTTGCAGGCACACACAGTCATTCTCACCTCCCCCCCCCTTGTAAACAGGGATTTGAACTCAGATTCTCATGCTTGCACAGCAAGAACTCTTACCTAATGAGCCATTTCCCAAGCCCCCTGGGCATTAATAGGCATTTTCTTTAATTCCCTACAATATTCCAGTGTGTTCAGTAGCAGCAACCATTTTCAGAAGGGCTGGCTCTTAGTGGAACATGGGCTGAGCCTGTAACCATGGTCTGTCTTCTCTCATCTCACGCCTACCTTACAGACAGATGAGGAGCTGAGCTTACAGCCTGGAGTCCTAATCAAAGTCCCAGGGGTGTAAACACACTGAGCCATTCAATGGCTTCAGAGGCAGCAATGAGCGACCTGCCAGGTCCTCCACTGACTCTTACCTATTGCATGTCTCATGCTGCATGCACACCTGCCTCCTAACTACGTAGGTCAGCCCAACCCCGGGCTGCTGCAGCTGAGCATCGGCACCAAGGGAAAGCCTCAGACTGGGCCCTTCAGGCCACGGGGAGAGCGGCCTGAGAACCAGGTGGACAGGGGAGTCTGCTACATCTTTTACAGCTCTTCCCTGTTAGTAAGGTTTTTGTCCAATCATCACAGACCAAGGCTGCATAGACAGGGAAGGGACCCAGAATTAAAAAGACCATCAGCCTCTTGGTCTACAGTGGCTTCCCATTCCCACTGGTCACAGTCAAGAGAGTTCAAGGCTGCCGTGGCCCTTGCTCCTGCAGCCAGTCGGCCAGCTGAGACTGAGGGGCTAAAGTGCGGCCTCTCTGACTCAAATGCCACTTACAAGGTTACCACAGCTCAGCTCAAGAGTTTTCCACCTCTTCCAGGCAGCCCTCCTGAGTTACCTCCCCTAGGTCTGTAAGCCCTTCACTCCTACCAGCTGGTAGCCCTGGAGATGCATGCTCAGAACCTGCAGCCAGGGTGGGAATTATAGCTGCCCCCAAGTGAATCCTGTATCCCCTTGTGGCAAGTTTGTGGAAAGTCATGCAAAGAAGGGACCTGTCTTGTTTGCCATCAGAATCATCTAGGGGGGCTGGGGAGCTGGCTCTGAGGTAAATATTTTGTTGTATAAGCATGAGCACCTGAGTTCAGTCCCTACAACCCATGTACAAAGCTGGGTGCTGTAGCACGTACTTCTAATACCAGTTCTGGGAAAGTAGAAATAAGAGAACCCTGGAGTTCTCTGGACAGCTTGTCCAACGTTACATGGTGAGTACAAGGTCAGGAAGAGACACTGTCTCCTAAAACAGGAGATGGGGCTGGTGAGATGGCTCAGAGGGCAAAGATACTTGCCACTAAACCTGATAATCCAAGTGCCCCTTTGGTCACATGGTATACGGAGAGAACCAGCTCTTGAATAGTGCCCTCTGACCTCCACACATATGCCACGGCTCATGTGCAACCCTCTACATGCACACAAAATATATAAATAATAGATAAAATGCAATAAAAAATCATACAAAACTCCCACAGATACAGTAGACAGCTCCTGAGGATCAACATGTGAGGATGTCGTCTGGCCTTCATGCACATGTGGGCACACACGTGTGCATGTGCACAACCATCATCATTACTATGGTCATCATCCGTAGATATGCAACAGCTATACTTCCCAGCCTAGCCTGTCTTCAAAGTTGAAGTCTGGGTCCCAGACTGTGGCGGCTGAGGCTAGAGTCTCTGTGGGGAGCAGCCAGGTGTCTCTGACTCTGGTCAGGCTCAGACTTGAGGATGGCAAATTTAATTCAGCCATTGCTGCTTAGAGCTGGGTGACCTCAGACCACTCATGACCCTCTGGGTGACAATCCACATACAGTGTTTCTCAGATCCTGGCCTACCCTGACACCTTTTGGCCAGGTTAGAAGAACCAAAGAGCTGTGCCCATCCTGGACGTGGTGCAAATCTATGGCCATCAGGCACACTATGTGGCCCTCTTTCACACCCAGTACACTGACCCTGTGGACCATCAGACTCGAAGTCAGAAGAGAGTGTTCCTGTCCCTGCCATGTGGGTGGTCCGAATGAAAGGATCCACTTACCCCAGAGGGCCATAAACACAGAGAAGAAGACAGTGGCAGGGTTGTCAAAGAGGTGACTGGCACGGGCCGTGGCACAGGCTGAACTCATCTTCCAGTAGCTGCAGGTCTTGTCACACAGGGGACACATGGTGATATTGTGTCTCTGGTCACACATCTCCATGCTGCAAGATAGAGGTGGCCTCAAGTTCCAGTCTACTTCCCAGGGGCCATGGAGGTTGGCCCTGGCAGTCACAGTCAAGGCATGTTGGCTAGCTGCAGCCACTCTGTCCCCTCTCCCTGCCACAAGCCTCACAGGCATGGGACCCATACCTAACCATGAGTTTCAGGGCCCCAGGCTCCACTTAAGACCCTGATGTTGTCCGACATAAGCTTCCGTGGTTTGGGGGTAGGGCCCCGGATCTTCACCTTGAACAGAACCCTGACATAGCCAGTTCTAAAACACCCACCTATGCCCATATACTTCTTGGGGCAGAAAGAATCACCAGAGTGTTCCCTCTGGGGTGAACCTTGGACAGTGATACCCGAGGTCAACACCCCTGACACCTCCACGGCCCAGTATCCCCAGACAGCCTTCCTACTGTCCCCAGGTCCTGTCAAAGCTGTGCTGCGCATGGAGGCCAGTTACTTCTGTGGTCAGGCCTGGACGCCCAAGGGAGGAAGGGAGTCAGCTGCAGCCAGGAGGCCCTCACTGTGGCCAGACCCATGCTGGGTGACTCCCTGGTAGCACTGGGCATCAGGCCACGACCCTTACAGGGCAAACTGGACAGCTACTATGATGAAGAAAGGGTGACCAGGACTCAAAGGAGTATGTCCCTAAGCAGCCAGGTCTCCAGGCATCCCGAGGGGCTCACTCAAGAGACAGGAGGCTTCAGGATGGTAGGTCCTGGTCAATGGAGTGGGTGCACAAGCTTGGCTAGGCTCTGAAGCAATGCTTCAGGAGATGAGGACCCGGGCCCTCCCCTACATATGCTGGAACAAACTTAGAAGCCACCAGCAGCAGCCTGTGTGGTGTTCCCTGGCCTGGGAGCTAACACACTGCAATTCCACCTTTGTGACTGGGAGCAGGAGCCTAGAGAAGAAAAGTAAATTCCTTAGGGCCACGCAGCAAGGTAGAACTTGAACCCCATTCTCTGAACAAAGTCCTGTGTTTAGAATGGCTCCTAGGGTCACACACCCCCTGCTAAGGTCAGGCTTCTAGGCTGTTCTACACTGTTCTGAGCTCTGTGACCTCTAGCTTCAGGCTCAACATTTCTGGTAAATTAGGAGGGGAGCAGGCATACTGCCCTCTAGCCACAGCCTGCCCTGACTCTCTCCTTCCTTTGAACTTGGACCTGACCCTGATCTATAAATAGATGCACGGGCTGGAGAACTCATTCCCAGGGTCAGATGGCCATCCGGGAGAAAGCTGAAGTGGGGAGTTTAGCTTTCTTTTCTTCTTCTTTAGATTTCTGGATCCACATGAGCGCGCGCGCGCGTGTGTGTGTGTGTGTGTGTGTGTGTGTGTGTGTGTGTGTGTGTGTGTATACAGGGCTCTCATTCAGAGATTGGGGTTCAAGTCTCACCTTTCTGCGTGGCCCTAAGGAATGTACTTTTCTTCTTCAGGCCCCTGCTCCCATTAATGAAGGTGGGATTGCAGTGTGCTAGCCCCTCAGGTCAGGGAACACCACACAGACTAGTGACGAAGCTCCACCTCTGCTGCTGGTGGCTTCTAAGTTTCAGAGGATGTACACACACACACACACACACACACACACACACACACACACACACACACACTTGTGCTGGCTCTCAGGGACCCTCTTCTGTGCCCAAAGCAGAGGGCACCAGCTCCATTCTCTTCTTGTGCATCAGGGGTGTTGGCCACTCACCACAGATGCAAAGATGAGAACAGGCTAACCGCAACCAAGACAGTGATTGTGGTGTATCTGGGCAGATGTGATGTACACACAAACGTGGGAAAGAGGCGGGCACCGGGAAAGAGGAACCATGTGCCTTGGAGCCTGAGGCTCTGAAGTCTCAGCTCTGGTGTGTGTGTGACCATGCAGCCTTGGGAAGGGTGCTGAGTCCAGTTGCCTTGGTTTCCCAGTCTACCAAGACAAGCTGAGTCTAAGGGGTACAATGCTGTCGGATGGCTGGGAAGGTGCAGCAAAATGGACCAGCATGTGGATGGCCCTTTCAAGGCCATCTTCTTGGGGCCTTAAATGAGCGCAATGTCACCAGATGCCCAGGGCTTGGTCCTTCAGGGCCCATCTCTCTCCTCTCACTGAGACAGATTAGCAGGCACGACTCCAGTTGTTACTGGTCTGGTCTGAGCTCCCTCTTCTTGGTGGGTAGAAGGCCATTCCTGATGTGTAATATGCACCTCAGGGTCATGCTGTCTGTTTGGCCCAAGACCGGCACCAAGCGGTGCCAAGGCACAGTTCGGCCCGCCTGCCTGCCTGCTGCCTGCCTGCGAGTCTTACAGTTTGTCTGAGTTGTGCTCCCTCACCCCCACACCAGCCTCAGCTTCCAATACAAATGCCAGCAGCCAGACAAAAGCCCTTTTTCTGGGGGCCTTAAGCTCAGCCAAAATCAAGAAATAGTCTGAAGGTCCAGTACTCAGAGAGGATAGGTGGGGCAGGGCGCACAGGGTGATGTCACTGGCCACCACCTCCCTGAGACCTCAGCCTTGTCTGATGGACTCCAAGGGGGACTCCATGCCTCTGGCTGCCATGCAAGATCAACTGGGGCAGAAGCCAGGATTGGACAGGCCTGGGTATTGGCTTCGTCCATGCCGCTGGTCACCGCTTTTCTGACCATATGAATTAGGGAGACGGAGCTGCCAGAGTAAAAAAACCTGGCGCCCTCTCTTGGGGAGTCCACACCCTAGCTGGCAGGGCCCCTTCTATTCAGGGACATCATGGGAACACCCCTATTCCACTACCTGACCCTCACAAGCTTTGAGCTCTGGCAGCTGACAACCAGCCTTGCCGCCTCCAAGTCTCAGCCATTTTTGTCTGTCCCATCAGCAAACCCCAGCATGCATTGCATTATCCTGGCATTATAAAGCCTTGTATTGTACATGCGGACACAGGGACAAGCTTTCTCCAATCTGAGACTGAGGGAACTGGGGAGGGTATTCGGGTGAAAGGAATAGCAGATGCCTTATTCACATATTAAAACATTATGGAAGGGGTTGGAGAGATAGCTCAGTGGTTAAGAGTTCTGGCTGATCTTCCAGAGGTCCTGGGTTAGAGTCCCAGCACCCATGTGGCAGCTCACAGCCATCTTTAACTCCAGCTCCAGGACGATCTTCTGCTCTCTCCCAGCCACCAAGGGTACTGAGCACACATGGTGCACACACATACAATACACTCATACACACAACAAAACACACATACAACACACTCATATACACATAATTACAATAAAACACCACAGAGGCAAAATTGGCCAGATATGGTCTTTCTGGTCTGACAAAACCCCACCTCCTCCCCAGACGACAGACATGGGGTTCTCTACTGATCAGAACCAGCAACAATGCTCCAATGCACAGCTCCACGGCAGAGGCAGTGCCAAGAAGGTCCTGCAGCTGGTCATGGGGGTGAGAGCTCAGATCCTCTGGGTAGTCTCAGAACATGGGCACCCCTCATCATCGTGTCTCCCACAAAACGCAGGGTTGGTGCCTACCTGGGGATGTTTTCGTCCACAGTGGCACATCCATAGAGGAAGACAATGACACCCACGATTGAGGCAGGGATGAGCATCTGGGTGTAGGCGCCAAGCCAGGCAAAGTACAGGCCAACCTTCTCGCCAAAGTATTTCCTATGCCAAGAAACAAAGGGATGCACTCAGACCCTAGACCATGGAACACATCACACCCTAGACCACGGAACACATCACACCCTGGCCCCCTCCCGACAATGAACAACTTCAATTGGACCACTGATTCTTCTGCCTGAGAGTCGGACAGTGAGGCTCCAGGACACCTCATCAGGTTTGGGGTGCTCTTTAGTCTTTGTATATGCTCCTACCTACCTGCAAATGTTCTACCACTAAACTGTAACCCTAAAAATATTCATACTTTCTCTCTCTTTCTTTCTCATATATCCCAGGCTGAACTCAAGCTCAATATATAGTTGAGAATGACCTTGAACTTGTAATTCTCCTCTTTTCTTCTTCCAATTACTGGGTTTACAGGTGTGCACTGCCATGCCTAGCTTACTCTGTGCTGAGGATTGAACCTAGGGCTACAGGCAAGCACTCTACCAGCTGGGCTGGATCTCCAGCCTCCCAGCTTTTGGAGACTGGATTTTTCTCTTTGGCTCAGGCTACCTTTGACCTCACTATACAGGCTGGCCTTAAAATCCTGATCTTCCTGCCTCAGTCTTCCAAGTATTGGGATTACACATGTGTGTCACCAGGTTTGATGCTGCCTTTCCTCTGCGCCCTGAGGAAGGGTGCACTTCCATTTGTGAAGCCTTAACTGGTGATCCAGGTGTGTCCCCATGGCTGTGGGTTCCATCCCAAGCCCAATCAGTATAAACAACAAATAAAACTTTGTCAGAGGGGCTGGAGAGATGGCTCAGAGGTTAAGAGCATTGCCTGCTCTTCCAAAGGTCCTGAGTTCAATTCCCAGCAACCACATGGTGGCTCACAACCATCTGTAATGAGGTCTGGTGCTCTCTTCTGGCCCTCAGGCATACACACAGACAGAATATATATTGTATACATAATAAATAAATAAATATTTAAAAAAAAAACTTTGTCAGAGGTATCAAGTAAATTAACCACTCCCCGCTGAGAGTCTGCTGACCCTCCCTGTATTGTCACCATTCACATCTACCAAGCCGCCACAGGATTTGAAGCCCAACTAGCTGCCCCTCCTGCCAGCCTCGCAGGCTGTCCTGCAGGTTCTCTCAGACCTGGTTACAAATTCTCACACCTTGAGGCAGAGACTTCTTCCCTTCCACACCCCAAAGCAGGTGATCTCAGCAGCTATCCTGCTGGCCACGCTGAGGAGAACTCAAGGGCACACAGTGGGAATGGCCAAATGCTGGTCCTCCAATAGACATGGCTAGGCAGTGTCACAAACCCTGTTGGAGCTGTCTTGCCTCCTGGAGACCCAACGGCCCATACAGCCTTCAAGTACAAACTGGTTCCCATGTGGCTGAATATCTGGAGCAGTTGACATGAGCAGGGACTTTACCATCCGGGACATGTCCTTGAGTCTCACTTCACACAGCCACTGCCTAAGAGGCCAGGTGCCCCGACTCACCTGACCAGGTCAATGGGCTGATATTTGTAGAAGACCCCATAGCTTGCCCATTCCTCATATAGGAGCTGGAGAGAGGAAAGAATGGAGAAGGAGCTGGTGAAAGGTCACACATTGACGCTGCTCCCTGGGAGAGCTTCAGAGTTTCAGTTAGCCTCTCCATCATTCATTCCTTCATTCAACAAATGCTTACAGAATGCCAGGGAAGGAACTGACATTCTGGGTTCAACCAGGGGTAGGAAAGATGCTTCCAGAAGGTTATGGAATCTCAGCTTCTTATGACTGAATTGGGAATTCATCTATAACATCTGACATCAAGAGGTCACTTAGGTCAGACACCAGATTGTTTATTATCTAAACCACCAGCATTCAAGCGGAGAGACATGAACATCAAAATTGAAAAAAAAAATCTGGCATACAGAGAACACGAGGTTCATCTCCTGAGATTAGGCTTCTGATAGACACCTGTCAAGAGACCAGGGCCAGCCACATAGCTCAGCCCGTAAAGGTGCTTGCCACGGCAACCTGAATTTGATCCCCAGGACCCACATTACTAACTTGCATTCACACCAAGCTCCTGTGTCACACTCTCCAGGTGCAGGGTCTTTCATGGCAGGAGAGAGGCCTAAACCCCCCAAACAGCTGCCTATGGAAAGGGAGGATGGCTGCCCCTCTGCTCAGGCCAAACTCCCTCCCAAGTGTAAAGTCTAAGGTTAGAGCAGGGGATGAAGGAGCCCTCTAAAGCATCCATGACCTCTTCTCCCAATCCCAGAAACTGACACAGCCAAGAGTTTCTGAGCATCTTGCTTTGGGTTCTACAATGAGGCTGATGTACTACACTGACCTCAGCTGGTAGGCAGAGACAAGACTCTTGCAGAACATCCTTCTGCCCTGCTAAACTCACACAAAAGAGCTGCCAGCCTTACCTGCCAGCCAAGAGGTGCTTGCTTAAGGTAACCCTACCAGTGGGGCTTGAGAAGGTCACTGTGGGACTCCTGACCACATCCTCATGATCACCTTGAACAAGGCCAGAGCAGTGGATCTATCCCAGGAATGACTCAACACACATACATCTAGAAAGTATGGATGGTGTAGGAACCACAGATTAAAAAAGACTCCAAATGTGTGAAAAGGACAGAGTGGTCCAAACCCCAGAACAGCTGTCTGTGTATTGTCATTACGCCTGTGTACAGATCGGATGGTAAGGGGACCCAGAGAACCTCCTTGGCACACACCATCCATGCCTATCCTGGGCTCTGTCCCCACATTCTTCCTAAGAACCCTCTGTCAATCTTTTGTGGGACAGGACTGTCTGATTCCCAGTCAAGCTACTCTGTTGGCATCAGAATAGTAACAGGAGGGAGACTGGGTAGGGATGGCTCTGTGGATTCCCATGGGTCCCTGCCTCATACTCTGTTGCTTGCTGTGTGTCTTCGTTCTGTAACATTCAACTACATTTATTTAAATGCCATCGTGTGTGTGCCCATGTACAAATGTGTGTACATATATGTGCATGTGGACACATGATGACAGCTTCGATGTCATCTGTAGGAAGGCCATCCACCTCCTTTGAACTCTTGTTAGCCTAGAGATTACCAGCTGGACTAGGCTGGCTGTCCGCAGCACCCCAGACACCCTCCTGTTTCCCTTTGCAAGTTGCTGCATTGACATATTTTTCAACAGGTTCCAAGAATAGAATTCAGGTCCTTGTGCTTATAAGACAAGTTCTTCACCAACTCAGCTATTTCCCCAGCCCCTTAACATTCAGATTCAAAAATTGGGATGAGGTGGGTCTCTGTACCCAGATGTGCAGCCATTCATATGGAATGGACGAATGGACTCCCTGAATATGTACAGTTGAGTCTCATATGACTACTAGGAGCTTGGACCTTTTGGGAGGAAATCAGGGTTTTAGGAGGTTGCAGAATTAGGGTCCTGATCTCAGACATCAAGGATCTTTTAGATGGGGCAGGATGGTTGCTGTCTGCAGGCAGGGAAAACAGCAGGCCATCTTCTTGCAGACCTTAGTGCCCTGTCTGTTCAGCCTCCCCATCAGTGGTTGAGCTTCCCATGCTGCCTGAGATGCTCTCTCCCAGTTCAAAAGGTCCAGATGGGGACAACTGGTTCATGTGACTCTTTGGAGATGAAAGACAGGTAGGCCGCATGACCCACACATGTATCAGCCTCAAGGGGAGAGGGAGCCCTTCTATCTATCTATCTATCTATCTATCTATCTATCTATCTATCTATCTATCTATCTATAATCTATCTATCTTTCTATCTTTTAAGATATTGCAGTATCTATGACTTTGTTGTGTAGCTGAGGATGACTTTGAACTCCTGACCTTCCTGATGTCAACTCCTCCTAAGTACTAATTAGGATTGTAGCCACCATGACCTGTTTATGCAGTACTTGGGAGTGAACCCAGGGTCTTGTGGAACTGGGCAAGCACTCTACCAATGAAGCTGCTATTCCAACCCTTCTCCAGCTCTGAGAATTAAGAACTGTGTGTTTCACCCACAGCCAGTCCACATCCCTCCAGGGAGTAGGGAAGAAAGCAAGTGAGAGACCGAGGCACCTGCGAGGAGCAGGGAGCCCTTCTGTGAGGCTGGGATGTGCCTGCCAGTTCCCTACCAGCATGGCTTTCTCTGGCCCCTAAAGTCCCAGATGGGGCTCACACAGGATGAAAACTGAGATATACCCATCCATTTATTCATCTATCCATGCATCTATCTTTCCATATAACTAATTACTCATTCATCCATGTACCCATCCACCCACCCATCCATCCCTCCTTATATCCACCCACCCACTTGAGCATCATTATTCTCTGGTTTTTCAATGGGCCAGGCCTTGTATACTTTGCTGGGACATATAATTCACTGGAGTGTGGGGTGTTCCCAGGAGAGTTAATAGTTGGGCCTGGACAACCTGGAACCGTGTCACTGAACCTGACACTTAGCAGAGCCAGGAAGTTATCTGAATAAGTAACAGCTATTCCTGACATGGTGTGACTGTCATCCAAATTACTATGACCAGCATGACAACTAGTAGGTTGTGCTCTGGAGCAAGCAGGGGGCTAGGGATGGGGGAGCAAAATGGGGTTGCTGCTGTCCATGGAAGAAAGACCTGTCAAGAGCCTGAGACACAAGGGGTAAGGGAGACCCAGAGTTGGCTAGGACATGGAGTGGATCATGCTTCTCCAGCAGGATTGGATAGGGAGTTCATCGGGTCATGGGGTCTCAGATGAATGCCAGATGGGACACTAAAAATAACCAAATATGTCATTTTTATGCTAAACCAGATAGAATCTTCAGCTAGATTCCCGGGCAGGCAAGTTACATCAAGTACTAACCATTTGAAAACAAGCCTGGGGCTGGAAGAGTCTGAGAGGGAAGAACATACCACCCAGAGGTCCCCCAGGCCTGAGGTGTGGGGACAAAGCCTCTATTGTGAAGTTCACAAGGACTCACGCATGCAAGGCCACTTGCAGAGGGACAGGGACGCCCCTCTCTAGGAAGGAGCCTGGGTTTGTTGGGCTAACAGACAGGCTTGTATGGATGCAGTGTGGAAGGCTGTCAAGGGACAGGGGCATTCCTGAGTGGAGAGCAGGCATCTGGGGAGGGGAAACGCTCACTTAGGAGCAGCTTCATGGGGATCCCCTGGGCAGAGTGAGGATTCTGGGCTGCTGGAGAAATGAGGAAGTGTTGTGGTGAATGGCATGTAGTGTTTCCCAGAGGGCGCTCCACTGACCTCCGGCTTGGCAACTTCTCTGTTCAAAAGAATTCCAGGACAGCTAGGTTTGAACACCATGAAACCAGTTCCCCAGGATGCTGTGGGGACTGTGGCTCTCTGGGCAACTGGACACTGCTGAGTCCATGTTTACAGATCCTGGTGTCGGTGGAATGAGGCCAGGTGCCTTCAACAAGGAGCCAGGGAAAGGTACAGGGTGACCCCGTAAGACAGGGGTTCCCTGGAAATCAGTGCAGGAGAGGAGGGTAGAGAGGAAGAGGTGGGCTCCAAAGAGGTACTTTTCCTTTGCATGGTCAGCTGCCTGTCAAGGGCAGGGTAAAGGGACTGCAAAAAGGAAACAGAAAGCTCCTCAGGCCATTCATCCCTCCCAGCCCCGCCTCCAACTCAGCTGTTGCAGACTTACTTTCCTGTCGTTGAACTCAACGTTGTCACCCTCATAGTCTCCCTGTGAATGGAAGCAGAAGTAAGTTCTGACTGGGCCACAAGGCATGAGGCTCGCCAGTTACCCCTCCTCCCACTGACAGGGCTGTGTGAGCCCCAATTCCCAGTCAGGGCTGTGTGAGCCCCTCTTCCTATGGTCAGGGTTATGTGAGCCCCGCTTCCCATGGTCAGGGTTGTGTGAGCCCCAACTCCCATGGTCAGGGTTGTGTGAGCCCCAACTCCCATGGTGAAGGCTGTTTGAGCCCCTTTTCCCATGGTCAGTGTTGTGTGAGCCCCGCTTCCCATGGTCAGGGCTGTGTGAGCCCCAACTCCCATGGTCAGGATTGTGAGTCCTGCTGGCCACTTTGCCTCTGACACCAGACTCCCCAAGATTTGTCTCCCATCAACACAGAGTGGGATCCCAGAGGAGACCATAGCATTTCTTTGAAGTTGGCAGGGTTAAAGAAAGAGGCCTTTGAGGGAAAAGCCTGCTGAACAAGAACATATGGCATACTCTGAGATGTCCCCAGAGTCTTGTCTAGGCTTCCACTGTTAGGTGTACCACAGTAAATCACACAATTTCTGAATATCCAGATCCCTGAGCCCAACATGCCCAGAGACTCAAATATGCAGCCTGACCTTCCTGAGGACACACAGGGAAGTGTTTAGTCAGACCCGGAACTCATAACCAGATTGCTAAAGTCAAAGGAAGAGAGGATCCAAAAGCTGAAAGTGAGCCCCAAAACCACTAAGGGGGAACAGCAAAAGAGTCGCTCTCCCCAGCAATCCACACCATATGTAGCTGACCTGGGTCAACCACCTGCTTTTGCTGGTCATTAGCAAGATACATCATGGCCCCTTAAGAGCCTGTCTAGAGCCACCTTCTCCCCTCCATTGGTCGGCAATGTTTGCAGTGCCTGCCACCCCTGCCAGGTGGGGAAGATCTGGCCATGTCCTCAAGCAAGCGGCCCAATGCTTCCTTCTGGACTCCAGGGATCCCCTCCCACCCAGGCTCAAGTCCTTTCGGTGTTTTCATGAATGGGTCTAGTGGTGCCAGTATGGATTCATTCATACCGGAGGCTTGCTTGTGCTGACTCGAAGGCAGGCAGAAGCCAACCCGGAAGGAAGCCACAAGCAGCCAATATAAATGTCACCAGCCTTTCTGTGCAGGTGACACCTCTGATTACTGGAGACCTCCCCAGGGTCTCACTCTGAATAGGTGACTCTTAGCTCAGAGGACTAATGCTAG
>NC_022015.1:37242185-37273120 GCF_000317375.1 Microtus ochrogaster
CAGTGCCCACAGCTACCATGGCTAACCAGCTGGTCAGAGTGCCCATGTCTACCATGGCTATCCAGCTGGTCAGAATGCCCATGTCCACCATGGCTACCCTACTGGCCACAGTGCCCATAGCCATCATGGCTACCCAGCTGGTCAGAGTGCCCAACATCCACCTAGAGATATTAGGTGAAAGAAAGAACAGTCCATAGGGATGGGGAGAGGATGAGGATGCCCCAGGCTAGGAATGAAGACAGGGGCATGAGTGGAGGACAGGAGATGGATGCAGAATATACAGGCAAGCACCAAGCACTGTAGAGTAAGCATAGTCACCAATCCCTCTCTGGTCCAGTCTCACTTAACCTCTATCTGTGCCCTCTGTTTAAGGGCACAAGGCAGACCTGGCTCACTTCAGAGCAAGTTATTTTTCTTAGAATTAGTTTTGTATTTTGCTTTCATGTTTGGTTTTGGAGATAGGGTTTCTTTGTGTAGCCTTGGCTGTCGTAGAACTAGCTCTGCAAACCAGGCTGGCCTTGAACTCACAGAGATCCGCCTGCCTCTGCCTCCCAAGTGCTGGTATTAAAAGCATGCTTATTTAGTATTTTGCTACAAGGTCCTACTAGGCAGCTCAGGTTAGCCTCAAACTCACCATCCTCCTGCTTCAGTCTTCTGAGTTATGAGATGGCAGCTGTGTGACATCACTCCTGACTTCCCTAGTTGTTTCAGTGTGAGCTTGATACTTAATGGAATGTGTGCTGTTTGGTTGTTTGCTAAGTTTATGGATGGAAATTTCCTTAATGTCCAGAGGTTCTAGGCTCTGCTTCTAGGCTGTGCATTCCTGAGCAAGCTGCCTGAGTCCCACAAGCCTCTGTTTCCCCATCTTTAACATGGAAAGTGTGGCTTTCATAGGGCTGCTGCATAAGGAACAATGACAGGTCTGCTTAGCAAAGAAAGAGCATTTGACCTTCTGGGAAGGGAAACACATGGTGGCACCACTAGGGACATGCAACAGGGTGCCAATCACAAGTGGTCTTTATTCACAGTTCCTAGCAGGGATCTGTGACTTTTGGAAAGCTACTAAACCTCTCTGAATCTGTATTTTCACTGGGTTAAATGAGATAAAATTTCCAGTGGTTGGAGTGTAGTAGGTTCTGCAAAAAGTTTTCCAATCCTTTCCCTTTAAGATGTAAAGGGTCAGCTCAAAGCAGACCAGGGCCTAGAAACACTTTAACTTCTGGGCTCCAGCTATACCAGGGAAGGCAGGGCAGCACTAGGCTGGGCATGGCTGTATCCTGGAGCCCAGTGGTATCCTGAAGAGGTGGGGGCTCAAGAGTGGAGCAGAGACTTCATGGGAGGGACCAGAAGTACTGTCAGGGCCTGAAGGATCAGGGCACTACCCTGGAAATATTTACAAAGCAACATATCCCTTGAGGAGGAGGCCAGAGAGCCCGAGACACACACACACACACACACACACACACACACACACACACACACACACACACACTCACATATGCACGCACACTGTGGCCCGGCAGCCCTCTCCCTGTGGGATAAGGGGCCTTGGAAGGCCAGCGAAGGGAGGAAGGAATCAAGGGGACTGGAGAGAAGAGGCAGAGAAAAACTTCGCCGCAGGCAAACAGAAGAGGAGCACATACAAAGGCACAATTGACCCCAAATCCCTAGCTTTACAGGGTGGTGAGGGCCCCAGTTAGGGTTGGGAAAGTAAGATGAGGGGACAGATGAGCCTAGCTTGGCCTCTCCCACAAAGTCCCCCACATAGTCCATTGCCCTGTGCTATTTCAGCAATCCTGTCTCCTCCTAAAAGTGATTTCTTGCTGGACTTGCTCTGATACCCACATCTGTCCTGCTGTTATAGACATTAGTCCTACCAAGCTGCTCAAGGCCAGTGGAAGCAAGAGCAGAAGCATGAGATCCCGGTCTGCCAACCCCCAGGCCTATCCTCCTTCCCTTCTGCTCTGGGCTCCTGGTCCAGCTACACTCTACATTTGGCGAGTTCCAGGGAGCCTCTGCTGGGGCTCACACATTCCTCAGGCCCCACAGCATAATCCCTGTTTCCATGAAGAAAATAAGGAGACTATCTCACCCTATCTCTTCACCCCTGGCCACAGCAAAAGTGAAATTTGTCAAAGAGAGGCCAGCTGGATTTGGATACTCAACCCAGGAAGCTGGTCATTTGCTGTACACAGAGCCCTGGTGAATGCCAGAGCCCAGGGTGGCAGAGCTGGAGCCAGGGCAAACACCCTGTGGATCAGCTGGCTGCGAGGTATGGAGGAAGCCAGCCTGGCCTCTCCCACAGTCTTCCCCGTTTTCATGGGATTGTTCTGTCTGCCAAGACAGCTCTGTGTGTGACTTTTCCAGCTCCCACTGAGGGGGACAGAGAAGGCCAAGCAGGAAGCTGTGACCACAGGATAATTGAAGCTCCCAAGAGGCGTGGCCCTTGAAGACTGGGGGTGGGTGGGGAATCAAACGATGCAGAATTAAGTATGTGTGAAGGTTACTTACGTCGTGCAGAGGGTACGCGGCTGAGTATACGCCGTTGGCCAGAAGGCTGGTGATGCCTTAAAAACAGAGGTAGAGAGAAGTTAAGGACTGCTGCCCACATCTGGAAGTCAGAGCCATCACAGGGTGCTCCGGTTCACAGGGAGGATGCTGCTCAAAGCCAGACACACCAGGCTACCCAGAGCCCGGTCACCATCTTGGGGTTCTTCCCCGGGGTAGAACGCAGCAGGGCGAGTTAGCTATCCACTAGAGATGATTTCAACATGCTTGATTGGTAGGGTTAGGAAGACGCAGAGCACACCCCAAGAGGAAGTTCTGTCCCTGAGGAAGGAGGCAGGAGCAGTTCAGTCACCCCCAAACTTCGGATTCGCCAGTTACCCCCACCGGCCTGAGGGAGAGTCTGCAGATGGAAAGATGGCCTCCGAGCGGTCAGAGAAGCTGATCATGAGAAGATGGACGGATGGGAAATTGATGGTGTCAGGAAACACACATACAATTTGGAATTAGCTTGTAAGTTGATGGGAGAAGCGGAAGAGGAGGCCCCGCTCTTACCGTATTTCCCACACTTCCGCCGTTTACTTAGAAGGGCAGAGTCCTTCCTTCTTCCCTCTCCTTGCCCTGTTTACACATTGGCTATTAGTTACACAGAAGGGCCTGGAAGGGTCAAAGCTACATTTGGGGAAGTAAGCTGGTAGAGGCAAAGGGTTCACGGTCAAGTGCTCAGGGCCGAAGGAGGATGGCTGGGGCTTTGCTGGCTGGGCCCAGAGCCCACACCGGCATAGGAGAAATAAAAACAGTCACATTTACACCTGTCTGCTGCAGGGATGCTGTGCCTGTCTCCAGACCCTGCTAGTGAAGGTGGGGAGGAGAGAGAACCCAGGGATGGAGGAGATCTTGGAAAACTGCTCTGGTTTTGACATCCTTGGGACCAATGTCTTAGATCCTCGTCCCCCCAGACTTTCAGCTGTTGCCCCAGAACCCCCTGCAGGGCAGAGTGGCTTTCTAAGTGACCCCATGTGGGCCAACTTTTCTCAACAGCCTGTAAGCTGATTCTATGCAACGTGGCTCAAGAACCATCTCCTTGGATAGTGACCTGGAACAGCCAGGTGCACCGAGGGACACTTAGGAATCACAGCCAGAGGCAGCCAGAGCGCGTGACTGAAGCCAGGCTCAGAAGCAGAAAGTTTGCCTCACATGGAAAATGTATGTGGAGCTGGATCCTGGCCTGTGACCTCCTCACCCTTCCTAGCATGCACCCAGAGTGGAGCTGCCACAGGGCCTTGCTTGGGTTTGTGTGGCAGGCTTGCCAACCCTCTTTCCTAAGTCTTCTCTGTCCTCATCTGAGAGGCCTTCCCTGACCATGGCTCCCAATCACTCTAGCGTTCCCAGCCCCGTCTGTGTAACTGCATGCTAGCTTCTCTGTTTCCTTACCCTAGAACCCAAGTACCTGAGGGCAGCCCCTGGGACGAACAGGGGCTGTCAGGAGCCCATCACTAGTCGATAGAGGGTCACTAAGTGACTTCGTTGGTCAGTAGAGCTCCCAGGCCAGGTGCCACTATGAAGTGGGGTTACAAAGGCACCCTGATCTCTCTCTTCTACACAGAGGCAAGGGAACTAGAGAAGTTTAAGAAAAAAAAGGCCTGGGAACCAACCCAGCCCCTCTGCCTAAGGATCAAGCTAGAATAGGGGTTAGCTCCAGTCCAGCCTGCTCTACAGACCTTCATGGAAGCCACATTTAATTCTATGAACGGAACCTGATGATGCCTGGACTGGAGTCACGTACGCTTTCTACTTCTAGAGGCTTCGTCCCAGCTGTGCTCTGACAGTGGTAACTTGAACAACCCCCAAGTTCGCTTCCTCCTCCATTCACCCAGGGTGCAAGATAAGCTCATTCTAGTGGTCTACACTGTCTGCAAGGACCAGGCCAACGGGGACAGGGCTCCTGGGTTTCTGGCTGGGTCCCTAACTCCAATGAATCAAGATATGGAGTTGGACATCTCAAAGTGTCCCTGTGGCTACCTGTGGATCACACTAGTCAGGCTACATGCCGTCCCTGAGTCCTGGAAGAACCCTCCCCGCAGCCTGGCCTATTTCAGTCGGGTCACACAACAGCTTGGCCACTGTTCTCCTCGGGCTGCTATTTCCAACAGCCTTGAACTGGGCTGTGGTCCCCAAAGGACACCCCTGTCATTCTTTTTTGTTGAACTTATAATCAAAGAGGAATTTGGAACCATTTGTCTGTTTCTTTTTCATGGTTTAGGGTCTCTCTGCGGGAAGCTGGCCTTATACCAACAAGAGCCTTCAGCCAAGGGCACAGCACCTCTGGGTGTAAAGCGCCTGGCTATAAATCCACAGGGAACAGGACCCTGGCACGACTTTTCTGCCAGTTTCCCAGCCCTCTGTTCTGAAGCAACATAGGCTTAAATCAAATCTCTTTGAGGAAGCCCCAAGCCAGACACCCACCCCCCTGAGAGGGCTCAGAGGCAAGAAGGCCACTCAGAAGCAGCTGCTGACCTCAAATCCACAGAGTGTCCTTACCCATGCTATACTTGGCCTTGGTGCAGGTTGTTCTCTTCAGAATTTCATAGACCTAGCACAGAGGGAGGGACAGAAAGGGGGAGTGGTTACTCTGCTTCTCTGCCAGTCAAAGGCCACAGTCACGGGGCACCAGGAGGGTCCTGGGTTTGGGACTCTAGCAAGTAACTTCCAGGGGTAAGTGAAATAGGGGTCACAGAGAACCCTCTTTCTTCACGTCCTGGAGCAGGACTAACAAGGTGTTAGTCATGTGCAGTGGGCACATTCCTAGGAACCAAGGGGACAGGGGTGGCATGGGAGATACAATAGCCATCTTGGTGCCCTGCAGCAGCTCATTGCCCCTTTGTGGAAGCAAGAGCAGGAGCAGAGAGCTGGCATGCAGTTCTGTGTGGGTTAGATGCCCAGAGGGGGGCCAGGTGTGGCCGTGGATCTCAAGGCCCCAACCATACTGGGCACCAGGAGAGAAGCCCCATGGAGGGACCCCATCCCTCTTCATAGCTCACTGACTAATGAGATACTTTGCTTGGTGTTCTGAGGAGCCCTGGCTGACGAGTCTTGTTTGACTGGGGCTGCGTTAGGAGAGCATGTGCAAATTGCACCACCACCCCCGTGCCTCAATTTAACTCTGTGAAAAATGAGCTTAGAATAAATGACCATGATCTAATTAGTTTCATTTTATTTCATGTAGCCAGGGCTGACCTCAAACATATTTATTGTCAAGGACAACTTAAAACTTCTGCTCTTCCTGCTTTCCTCTCCTAAGGGCTGGCACTGCAGGTGTGCACCACATGTTTGGTTTATGGGGTGCTGGGGATCGAACCCTCCTGTCATCTAGGCAAACAGTCTACCAGCTGAGGCACAGGTGTAGCTCTGCCCATGATCCACAGGTGAGGAATTCTGAGCATGCTGATTACTCCTCAAACCCTGTACTGTGTTCACGCAGGCAAGACCAGTGACCCTCCACTGGCCTCTAGGCCTGCACCATCTGGCTCTGCCATTACATCTTTGGCTCCTCTGTCAGCAGCCCTAGCCTCTTGCTTTGAGTTCCCTCTTGCAGCCTCTGGTAAAAGCACTCACCCCCACAGTTCTAAGATGTCCCAGGATCACATTAGAAGGCCTGTGACATAGCTCTGTCCTATCCTGTCCTGTCTGTCATCCACCATCCGCCCTGCGATTGATGTTCTCAATACTTCCTCCCTCCCTCCAGGAGAGAGCACACTGTAGGTACTTAATAAATCCCTACTCAACTGCTCTCCAGGACCCTCTCTGTCACTCTGTATGTCGAACTGGTTAACCTGTCATGGCTTTCTGCTTATTCCACAACCACCTCCTGCTCTCCGCTCACACAGTCATGACAGCCACGACCCAACATCCATCCACCTCTACCACCCATGACCCCACATCCATCCATCTGTACTCTGGTGACCCCATGTCCGTCCACCTCCACCACCCATGACCCCATATCCATCCACCTCCACCATGTGACCCCACATCCATCCACCTTCACCACCTTTGACCCCACATCCATCCACCTCCACCATGTGACCCCACATCCATCCGCCTCCACCACCTTTGACCCCACATCCATCCTCCTCCACCACCATGTGACCCCACATCCACCTCCATCATGTGACCCCACATCCATCCGCCTCCACCACCCTTGACCCCACATCCATCCACCTCTACCACCATGTGACCCCACATCCATCCACCTCCACCACCATGTGACCCCACATCCATCCACCTCCACCATGTGACCCCACATCCATCCACCTCCGCCAGGTGACCCCACATCCACCCACCTCCACCAGGTGACCCCACATCCACCCACCTCCACCAGGTGACCCCACATCCATCCATCTCCACCACCATGTGACCCCACATCCATTCACCTCCACCACCCATGACCCCATATCCATCCACCTCCACCAGGTGACCCCACATCCACCCGCCTCCGCCAGGTGACCCCACATCCACCTCCACCACCATGTGCCCCCACATCCACCCACCTCCACCAGGTGACCCCACATCCACCCACCTCCACCAGGTGACCCCACATCCATCCACCTCCACCAGGTGACCCCACATCCACCTCTACCACCACACGACTCACATCCATCCATCTGCACCATGTGACTACACACACACACACGCCTTTCACCCCTTTCTCACAGCCAACCCTTGAGAGTAAACATAACTGAGTATATGAAACACCTTACCTGACAACCTTTTATGGCTCCCCACTGCCTACAGGCCCCACTGTTTAAAATCCCAGCGAGCACAAGAAGCTCTTGTCTCTCTAAAGCTGCTGGTCTCTGACTCCAAATAGCTTGTACATGAGCCACCCCAGTGCCAGGAGAGAAGTGGCCAGTGAGGAGGAAGAGGTTGTCACACCTTGGCCTAAACCATGAGATGAGACCTGACCAGCCATGCGGGTCTGCGAATCAGCAAATCCCTTTGGAACACAGAGGTGGTCTACACACTGGCCTCAGGGTATCTGGGAGGTAGTGTCTCTCCTTCCTTCCTCCAGCAGCAAAGAGAGTCATGGCTCTCCACCTCTGCTGTCCCTAGTGCCCTCTCTGGCTCAATGTAAATAGCAGCATTCACCCAGGGGAATCTCAGACCAAATAGTCCCACAGCTAATCACCAGGAAGAGATGTCAGAATTGTTCACAGCCCCTCCCACGTCAGGCACCTCCCCATAGCTAAAGTATGCTTGCAAAAGTTCTTCCAGAGGCATCGGACACCCTGGGAAACGTGCAAATCAAGGCACACACACACCGAAGCATGGGCACATAGATGTTACAGTGATGTGGGAGAGACACTGCGGGTCACACTGTAGGGGTTCTCGCAAGAAACAAAGGCCAAGGGGGGATATGGTTGCCCCTCAAACACACCAGTACCAGTTTAACCAGAGGCTATGTCTTTGCCCAAGTTTTTTGTTGCTTATTATCATGAAATTGAATCGTCAAACTTAATCAATAGTAGGAAGGCCAAATGGTTCAGCAGGTAAAGGTTCTTGCTGCCAAGTTTGACTGAGTTCAATCCCCAGAAGGAGAGGATCAGTTCCCTAGGGTTGTCCCCTGACCTCTACCACATGCACCATGGTACATGTACTCAGCACCCTCAAAAAGTAAGTTAATAAACACGCAAAAAATTAAAAGCACCAATGATAACAAGAGCACACTGCGCCACGGGACTGCTGATGGGGTGCTACCCTGCCCCTGGGGGGACAAACCAGAATCAGTCTTGTTCTGGCACAGTTTGAGAGCCTTCCTTACAGGTACAGGTAAGGAAAGAGGCAGCAGAGGGGAACACCTGCCTGGCCTGGGTCTGAGCCTCCTTCACCAACAGGACCTGTGCCACCTTCCTGCAGGGTGGCGGCTGCAAGAAGTTCCCTGTGCCAGGCAAACGGGCAGCTTCTCCTCAGCCCTGACTGTGACCCAGCCAGGCTGGATGCTCCAGGCATGAGAGAACAGAGCAGGCCTTAGCCGCCAGGCGGATTTCTTGTTTAGATAGGAGTTGGGTCCTGTGCCACGCACAGTCCCAGCTTGGCTGGCAGTCAAACTGGCAGCTGAAGGATAAACACTAAGCCAATGCCCTGAGTAGGGCAGGGTGGCCTGCATGGTCAGATTGCAACCTAGGCTGGCTGCACTGGCAAAGGCCTTGGGATGTTAAACTAATACATGTGCCAAGGCTGAGCTGCCTGGCCTGCTCAGACATCGCCGGCCAAGCCCCTTGCAAACTCTATCAGAATGGAGTGATCAGGGGGGTCTGCAGGCTTGGAGCTCGGCCTGGAGGTCCCCTCCCCCAGCTTCCTGCAGCTTACTCCTTTCTCACGCTCCTCCTCCAAACCGAGCAGCCAGGGCCTCCCTCCCCTGGGCCACCCACTGCCCTCCTGATTCATTATTCTAATTATTTTTGTCACAGGCAATTAGAGCCGGCTTCCACCCCGAGGAGTTCCGGAGAAATGAAATGATCACCAGGGTCCCCAGGGCACCCTCTGACGAGCAATTCCAGGACGCCTACTCACTATTGTGCTCCGGGTTTTGCTGTCGAAAAAGGAGTCCCTGTCAGTCAGGTCGAATCTGCAGGAACAGAAGAAGACAAGGCGATCGCTGCAGGCTCCCAGCTTGGGAACTCATCCTGTCTCTAATAACAGTGACCGTGAGAGGTCCGACTATCCTCATAGCAGGCACAGGTTCCCCTGTCCCCGGGCATGGTATTAGCTGATCTCATCAGCCCTGTGTGCTCTGAGACCACCATTGCTGGGAAGGCAACTGAGGGTACTCTCCAACTCTAGTTTGTCATTTTGTCTTGTTGAAGACAAAGTCTCATGTAGCCCAGGCTGGTCTTCAACTGGCTGTGTAGCTGAGGATGGCCTTGAAAGCCTCATCCCCCTGCCTCCACCTCCTCAGCACTGGGATAGAAGGTAGGCACGACCATGCTCAGCCAAGCCTGGTTTGGATGAAATTAAAATCCAGGCAGGCAGTCTTTCAAGTCCCAGTTTCAGTGTCAGGGGACAGGGACAGTGTCATCCCTCTACATGGTGGCTTCGGCTTTGAGGACACGCTCCCAGGAAATGGTTTGCATGCAGGTGTTCTGGGCCACACAGAGATAGTTTGAGGTTTCTAGGGCACAAGAATAGCTCTGAAGCCACCATTCCCTGGGATGCTTAGTAAGAACAGGGTGGAAATGAGCAGGATTTGGACAAAGGGTATGAACCTCTCATGCCCCTGAGCTGGCAGAGGTCGCACGGCAGTGTGTCCAGTCCACCAAAGACTGGCCAGTGGAGTCAGGGCAGCACATGGCTCCCCAAAAGCCACCACTATCTTTGCAAACCAAAGGCCTCTGTTCTGAGCTAAAGTGTGGGTGCATGCT
Source organism: Microtus ochrogaster (assembly GCF_000317375.1). Taxonomy (NCBI): domain Eukaryota; kingdom Metazoa; phylum Chordata; class Mammalia; order Rodentia; family Cricetidae; genus Microtus; species Microtus ochrogaster. The sequence goes on from NC_022015.1 coordinate 37,252,109, forward strand.
CATTGCCCCCTGGACATCCTCGAGGCCACAGCACCCCAAAGGCACCTGCTCCTGGGCCTGGCCATCCAAACTGCCTGGGTATCTGGTACCCAAGCCCTTTCTCCCACTTCTGCCAGTGAGACGAGGCCTGGGGAGGCCTTGCAACTGTTCCACCTGAGCCAGGTGGCTATGTACCACTGCCCCTTGGGAACAGGGAGGATGGAAGGTTCCAGAACAGACCCAGCACTGCCAGGCAACACACTGCTGACTGTGAAGCCCCAGGGCCTTGGGACTCCCTTGAGGGAGGCTTCTTGATCAGTCCATTGCTGCCTCACCAGCTGCTCCATGGGCTGCTGAGGTTTCGTGACAAGGAACCAGGGCTCAGGGGACAAAGCTAGGTCTGTGTAGCCTAGACCTTTGCTCAAGCCAGGGCCCAGGCAGTTTTCCCTATGCATTACCAAGCCAAGCAAAGCTCCTTTATCGCCTTGCTCTGTGACCAGGGCCCTTAGACATTGCTTCCTCAGCCTCTTCTGGGCTGAGGAGTCACGAAGTACTATAAGAACACATTCCCCTGTGTGGGGGCAGCTGGGAATCAACCTGTTCTTCTGACTCACAGATGCTGCTTCTCCCGGGAAAAGGGGTAGGAGAGCCTCTTTGTAGTCTGTGGTCTGTGCTCAGCCACCTTGGGCTGGATGGGGTCTGTGATCTTCTGCAGAACCGAGTTGATGGTTTTCAGGAGACCTCGGGTCTCACTGATGTGGTACACCTGTGGGCAAGACCAGGCAGAGACATGAGCCCCTCTACTGCGTTCTGACTTCTGTAAAAGCTGGTAATGTTTCTTGTCAGCTTGATACAATTTAGAATCACCATGAAAACAAGCCTCTGGGCGTGTCTTGGAGGAAGTTTCTAGACTGGGCTGAGGTGGAAGACCCACCCTGAATGCGGATGGCATCATCCCATGGGCTGGGGGTCGCAGCCTGAACACAAGGAAGAAAGTGAGCTGAGCACCAGCGTTCCTCTCTCTGCTTTGTGCTCATGGATCAATGTGACCGGCCATCTCCCGCTCCTGCTCCATGCCTTCCACACCATTATGATCTGGGTCTCCCTAAACTGAAGCGAATAAATTCTTCCTTCATTAAGTAGCTTTGGTCAGGGTAATGTGTGAAGTAACTAAGTCTTCTTTTCTGTGATGGTCAGAAAAATACCACACAATGGTATAGTCCTTCCTGGGAACAGAGTGCCTGGGTAGCCGGCGGACCTCTATCTGCTGTTTCAGGCTTACTCAAAGGACCCAGCATTTTAGGAGAGTTGGGCCAAGAGCTCAATTATAACACATTCTAGAAAACATTTGCCCCAAATGTCTTTTTGTTTCCAAAGCTGTAATCCAAGCGGCTTCAGTGGATCTGAGAAGCCGCATTGAGCGTCTCCCTCCCACCCCACACATAAATATGGACTCTCAGCCCAGCTTCCCTGGCAGGCTGCTCTTCAGCCATAAAGTTTTCAGAGATTAAAAGGAAAAATCCCAGCAAGCTAGAAAATGTAATTAAATTGAATCTGATAAATTATCTGAGACCCCACAAGCATCAAAGAAGCAAGGCCTCAAACTGAACTATATTTGTTCAGGTCAAATTCCTGGGACAGAGTGGGCAGCTTTTTTGCCTGGACCTTCTCCTGGTGTCCCAGTGGGGTGGGGCCTTAAATGTTACTCTTTTCTTTTTTTAAGGCTGTGTGCGTGCCTGTGTGTTTATGTACATCTGTGTACAGGTACCTGAAAAGGCCAGAAGAGGGCACGGAATCCCCTGGAACTGACATTGCAGGCAGTTGTGAGCAGCCCTATGTGGTCCTGGCATCTGAAATCCAGTTCTCTCGCAAGAGCAGTCTGACTGCTAAGGTATCTATCTAGCCCTGGCCTAGAGTCTCTAAAGACCACCCTGGCAGGGATAGAGGCCTCATGGGGGAAAGGAAATATCTCCCCTCGCTCAGTGATTAGGAGTTTGTGGAGATGATTCTGCTTCGGGATGTCCTCAAACCAAGACTAGTATTTTGAAATATAAACATGCCTACCTACCTTCTTTGTGGGCATCTTCAGTTTCAAAAATTCAGCCTCCCTGCAGAGCACATGCCAGGGTGCATGGATCTTCACAAAGCCGACACCGTGGATTTTGGTCTACAGAGAGAAAAAGGGCTGGTGGTCAGGGTGTTTGGCAGCTATGACCCCTTTCACCTTGATACCCAGTTGTGACTGATCAGGTGTGTCTGCCTTTGCTTGGCACCAGCCATGTCCTGACAATACTCACCATGGCTAGGCACCTTTCTCTTCTCTCTTTTTTGAGACAGGGTTTCACTGTGTAGTCCCAACTGTCCTGGATCTGGAACTCACTCTGTAGACCAGGCTGGCTTCTAACTCTGCCTGTGCAGAGATTCGCCTGCCTGTGCCTCCCAAGTGCTGGGATTAAAGGGGTGTGCCACCACCATCGGGTGCTAGGAACCTTTCTTACACACAGCACTCTATGCAAGAATCCAGGGGTTCTCTGATCACAGCCAGGAGGGAGCTTAGGGGTCTAAAACACTTAGGAAGTTTTCAGGAATTAAGTGAGAGCCCCCCCCCCCAAAGCCTGGTAACAACAGAGGACCATTCCTGATTCCAGGTCCACAGCCCTCAGCCGTGACTTGGGGCTCTCAGGGCTCACTGGACAGAAGCTCCTGTGGGGGTCATGCAGTTCTCTCTCTGACGGTAGCCTAACTCCAGCATCCCTACAGATCTATGACTGTTATCCTTAAAGAGGCTGACACAGGGACACCAAGGGTTCAAGTCCAGGTCCCCCTGCGGTGCTGCTTTGACTTGAGACAAGTGTAATGGCTCGTTTTGTCAGTTTGACACAATCTAACTTCATGCTGACCTGTGGACATGTTTCTGTAATAGACTGTCTTGATGAATAGGAAGGCCTGCCCACTGTGGATGGCACCATTCCCTGGGCCTGGGATCCTAGGTTGTATATGAGTAGGAAAGCACACATATATTAACTCATTGTTCTGACTGTGGGTGTGATGTGGCCAGTTGCTTCAAGTTCCTGCTGCCAATTCAGACCCAAGCTGTGCTTCCCCAATGGCAGAAGTGCCACACCTGGTTCCTTGGAAAGGGGCCTTTGTCAAGGGACAGGTATCTACATAGTCACACAAACATGCAGGACCTTGCCCAGAGCTTTCACAAGACCTTTCATGGCAGACTGGAGCTCAGCCCCAAGTGTCTACAGAACTCTCTGGCCCACAATTCTGAGACCTGAAGGGGCTTGCCATGAGGTACGGAGCAGCCAGTGTGACCTGCCTCCTCTGTGCCCAGGATCACAGGCTGAGTGAGTGGCCCAGACCACAGGTGTGCCACGGGCTAATGGCCAAAACCTAACAGTCCAATGTCATCTGAGGATGACTTATAAGAAAAAAAATTCTGGGACGGTGAGTGGGATTGTTTCTGAGGCTAGTCTGCTATCCTGGGCTACATGGTGAGTTTCACCCAATCAATCAATCAATCAATCAATCAATCAATCAAACTAATCAAGCATCTGAGACAGGTGAAGTAAACACATTTGTCTAGACCTAAAGTCACAAAGTTGGTGCCTCTAGGAGCTGACACTGCAGAGCAGAGCACCTGGTGGGAAGAGGTAGACCATGATGGGGACGTGACAAAGGTTGGGGACACGCTTGCCTGATGTGCATGAGGCCCTGGGATCAAGCCCCAGTACCCCATAAACTGGGTGGAGTGTTGGTGTGCCTGTAATATCAGCACTCCAGAGGTGGAGGCAGAAGAGTCAGAAGTTCAAAGTCATTCTCAGCCACTTAGGGAATGCCAGGCAAGGCTGGGCTAATCGAGACTTTGTCACAGATAAGCATGATAGTTCAGGCCAGAGCCCAGGGATAGACGGCTTTGGCTACAGGCTTGGTCTTCTCCTTTGAAGAGACAGATATCATCCCAGGACAGAGAAAGCACCCCAGATAGGATAGAAATCCATGGTCCTTCTGCTGCCCCCTGGTATAGATGGGATGCGTTTGGGAGACCTGTGTGGTCTATGGCAAGTGTCTTAACCTCTCTTGACCCTGTTCCCTCATCTATAAGGCACGTGATATGAGGTCTGGTTTGCAGACAAAAGTCCTCTGGTACCCTTAGCAGTTGAGCCTCAGCCTTGGGTCCACAGGCAAAGTCAACACAAGGGACTGAAGCAGCTGAGTACAGCTTCAGCCTGGCTCCAAGGCAAGCTAGGCCACTCCTGCTTTGGCCAGCCCTGTCACAGAGTCCCCAGCCCCAGTGACTCACAGGCTGATGTCATGGGACACCCCTGAGTCAGGGGGAAATGTCTGTTGTGGCTCACAAGTGGTGGAGGCTAGCTTTTCCACTATAGACCAAGATTAATCTCTCTGTAGTGTTCGCCCGCACGCTAAGACCCAAAATATTCTTTGCAGTCCCAGCATCCCTGGGAAAGCAGGCCCTGCTGACGTGAGTGCCCGGGTCTTTCCCAAGGAAACATCTGGTTGGTGAAGGGGTCGTGGGACCCATTTAGCAAAAATACACTAAGATGTTTTTAAAAATGTGGTACCCAGCCTGACCACAGCCCTCCCGCAGTAGGAGGAGCTTGGGGGATGGCCAGGTCCTTCAGTCATAGCCAAAGGCTGCGAAAGACTAAGTTCTGTCCCTACTCCTGATCACTGTGCTGAGACTTTTGAAACCACAAACTTACGGACATAAGACCCCAGGGACGGCACAATCTAGCTAGACTACAGGGATCCGTGAAGGGACAGGTCCCCAAGAAGTCCCCTGCTAGAAGATGTGGGGAGGATTAGGTCAGGCCACCTAGCTCCATATGGCGCGCAGTTGAGGAGTTAGGTTTCTATCCTGAGCCCCGAATGAAAGGACTCCGACTTTACTAGAACTGGTTCCAGGACATTCAGCATTTGAAAGATTGAAGTAGAAGAACTGTTATGAGTTCAAAAGGTGTCCCATGATGCCAGCCTGGGTTACATAGTGACTTCCAGGCTAGCCTAAACTATAGTGTGAAACTGTCTCAAAAATTAACAAACAAACAAACAAACACAAAAGAAAAGTAAACTAGATCTTTGACCACACAGGTGGTACATGTCTGTAACCCCAGACAGGAAGGAGAATCAGGAGTTCAAAGCAGCTTCACCTACATAGCAAGGTCAAAGCTAGCCATGAGACCCTGTCTCAAAACAGAAGGAAAAATAAGGGGGCAGGGATGAAAAAACAACAACAAGAAAACAACAAAAATCAAAACAACAACAACAAAAACAAAAACAAAGTTGCAGAGGTCCCACGAAGGGTTCATGTGGCTGAGACAGCACCTCACCCTTGTGCCTGAAGCCCTATGTAGCAGCAGTCAAGGCAATGCCCAACCACACCTCCCATCTGTCCGATGCCCTGATTCCCACCTGGTTTTCCCCACTGGCAATGGCTGCCTCAATAGGTGTGAGCTTGAGACCTATGGCTCTGCTCCAGTGTGCACCTAGGATGGCTGACTGCCCAGGGCACAGCGTATTCAGTGAGTGATTGACAGAGGAAAGGGAGCAGCCAGTCTGTAGTAAGTGCCTACTGTGTACCAGATGGAGACAGCTTTAGCATCTGGCCCAGTCCCACCTTCTCGCAGACCTTCTGATCAGCCTCAGTGTACCCTTATAGCTAGTGAGAGGCTGGGAAGATCTGTAGACACTTGATCCAGATGTTTGAACAGCAGGTGTGGCATGGGAACCCAATCTGGTGCTCACTTGCCATGCTCACTGTGTTCCTCCACCCACACAGCTCCCAGAGGGTGAGGCACAGTCCCCAGGGTTGGAATATGTTGCCACTAGTGTGGGCCTGGGTGGGGAAGGGTTGCCCGCTAACTGGCATGCCCACAGTAATGGGTACTGGAGCCATGTTCACAGTGTGAGGGAGACCTGGAGTCCATGGCAAGAATGGGTTGGTGCCTACCCACCCTTAGGGGAATGTCCTCTTAACTCTAGCCTCAGATTTGAGCCTCGGGATCTGTGGAGCCATGAACTGGTTCTCAGGGATGGACAGCCTCACTTGCCATTTGCCAAGAATCTGTCAGGGACAGGCCTTGGGTGTGTTTCTCTCCAGCCCCATGCCTGAAGCCTGCTGGATAACAGAGAAATCAGCAGACAGATCCTGTCACACCTTTGCTGCCATTTAAGGTGGAGCCACCCTTCCCCCACCCCACTAGGGCAATCCTCCATGGAAAACAAAACAAAACAAAACAAAAATGCTGGCTACAATTAGAAAAAAAATGATTAATGCACTGCCTTCAAGATTCTGCAGAGCTGGTACCAGGGCAGGGAGCTGCAAGGCATGCCATGACAGCGAATGAAGATCCAATGAGGACACTAGAACCATGTCTTCAGAGGGTGTGGTAGGAACTAGGCCCGGCTTGAGCTGGCTTCAACAGCCACTCAGCCATGGTGGGAAGGAACACGCTAGGGACCCTCCCATGAAGACTAGATCCCCTTTCATGAGTCCCACAAAGGAACAGTCGCTTTCTTCTGACCCCAGGACAGGAGGTTGGTGGATGCTGAAGAGCTTGAGGGTACAGGAGAATTTACACCCCGGGATTGGGCAGACACCACCAAACAACCCCACACTCTCATGAGCATGCTTGCTACTCTGAGTCACCCTACAGAGCTTGGAGAAAGAAGAGGAAGAAGAAAGAGGAGTAAAACCACCTGTGAAGGTGCGATGGCTTCGCCTGTGGCCGTGGCCAGGGACAATTCCTACCATAGTCGGCTCAGGCCCTGGGACCCTGAACAGTGCTTCAGGAAGTCCTTGATGGGCACATAGACAGCTGAGCCCACTGGGCGTAAACAACCCAGGGATACGGCTGGAGAGAACCAACAAGTGACAGAGACAGAAGCCAGTGCTCTTGGCTAGCGAGCGTGAGCTCATTAGATGGATGACAGACAGGTCAGGCCCGCTCACCTCAATTAAAGACATAAACTTCAGGACAGGAAGGCCTGCAAAGGGCAGGAAACTATTAAAAACTGACGCAGCCGGCTTGAGAATAAACCAAACAGAACTTCCAGAAATTAAAAAGACTCGTACTGAGAAAAAAATCCTGACACGGTGTTGGCAAACAGCGTCCACAAAGAAAGCAGGGTTAGAGGATTGGTGTGGTCTAGAGGAATCCCAGAGAGCTTGGGGACATTGGCTCACTCCCACAGGGCACTCATGGGCTGTGGCCTACCTCAAGCTAACAGCTGCCGGCAGGGTACCTGTCAGGCTCCTGCAGGCCTGGCCAAAGAGAGGACTTCAGATGGCAGCCACAATGGGACAGGGTTTACATGAAGCCACCTGCCTCCCCCTGGCCAGGGTGAGCTTCCCAGGGTGGGAAGGGCTGGGGAGATGGTTCAGTCAGGAAGTGCTTACAAGCAGGCTGGAGGACCTGCATTTGATCACTGGAGCACATAGTGTCAAGCATAGTGGCCTAACCACTTGTAATTCCAGTGCTACAAAGGCGGGTGCCCAGCCAGTGTAGCCCGATCAGTTAGCCAAGGTGTTAAGGAACAAAGGGAGAAGAACAACAGCTAAAGTTGTCTTCTGGCCTTCACACACACACGCACACAAACATAAGCTGTGCATACGCATGAATGCGCAATCCACACATCCAGAATTCATGGCCAAAGAAGCATGTTTCCACAGAACGAATCAAACTAGAGGGACAACAGTCCACGCTGCTTTGAGCCTCAGAGTAGCGCCATGGGGGCATGGGCCTTCAGGGACCAAAGAGAGCAACACGTGGCAGAATTGGGAGTTACAAGTCTATCCAGCCTGGAGCATGCAAGAGCCCATGGGTCTCTCGGGGGAGACCATGGGGAAATGGTGCATGTATTAGGGTGAACAGATCAAAGGCAGGGGTCTTCAGTTGTGGAGCCCAGAGTTAAGATCAGAGGTAAGTTAGACTTACCCCCCCACACTCTGCCAGGAAACCCACGGGGTGAGGGTAGGGGCAGCTTGCTTCCAGGCCTATGAATCCCATGAACTGGCCAACAGCCTCATCTCATGAAGGCGCCCAGGGCTGAAGCACCCCCTACATACACACACACACACACACACACACACACACACACACACACACACACACACAGTGCTGAGCCCCCCATCGGCCTACAATCACGGAGACAGCTGGAAATGGATGCTCCTGCCTCTACCCATACCCTGGGGCCATGGCCACCCTGCCCTTCTCAAGAACATGAGTCCTGATCCTGCTTGGTGGCGATAGGGTGAGGCCACTGTTGCTGCCCAGACCTTGAGAGCTGTGGAAAGCACTTCTTACCGCGTGCCAGGTCTGGCGTTCCTCTCCTAGCCCCACCCACCACTCATGAGTAAAGTCTCTCTACCACCCCATTTAACAGATGGGGAAAACTGAGACAAAGAAAGGGGAAGCCACCTGATCCAAGAAATGGCTAGTTCTATCTAACTCCATTCCACACTTCAGAGGCTGCGTCGCCCCCACACTGAGTGACCCCCAGCTTGGCATGAACACAGCGGCAGGAGATCAAACAGGCACTGATGAGATTCTGGGTTCACAGTCTTGGAGGATCTGCCAAAGCCAGGGTCAAGTGCAGCATCAGGGCAGTGAGGGCCCCGGGCACCCCTCATAGACACGCCAGGACTTAAGCCTGTGGTGTTCTTAGCAATGACCCCAAAGACATAAATAATACTCAGCCGGCTTTGAGGCTCCGCTTCAAAAATGCTAATGGATTTTCTTGGAGGAAAACACATTGGTCACAAATTTCTCTTGTCTCTTTAATGGGAACCCTGGAAGCTGACCCCACAGAGAGAGGTGGTGTGTGTGTGTGAGAGAGAGAAACAAGGACTGAAAGAGAGAGGGAAGTGGGGGAGGAGGGAGAGAGGGAGGCAGAGAGAAGGGCAGAAAAAGAGAGAGCTAGGAAAGAACAAAGTGGGGGGGGGCAAGAGGCGAGAGAAAGCAAGATAAAGGACTGCCACTCCCCACCATGCAGTTCACCCAGGGGTCCAGGACCCCTCAAGGGCAGCAGGTGGTGAAAGACCCCAGTGGGGCAAAGCATTGGTCCTTCCTGCTCACCCAGGCTCCCTCTGTGAGGCATCCTAAATTTCTCAGTGTGGGGGTGAGGAAGAGAGTTACCCTATGGGCTCTGCGGTCACATGGGAACCTCTCTCGGGACTGAGTAGTGGGTAGGGGCACTCCTCCCTTTTCTGGGGATGCATTCAGGGAGCCAAGTTACTTCATTTACCACTCAGGGGACAGTCTAGGACCCCAGGACTGCTGAATTGGAGCCTGTGGATGTACAGGGTACACTCTGGCCCCTTGGGGAGGCAGGCCAGCTCCAGGCAGACCTGTTCCTAGCCTAGGCTGTGAGCCCCACTTCTCTGCCTCAGATTCTGAAGCCTCTGCTGGCCCGCTGGCCACCCTGCCCTGTCTTCACTCCAGGGCAGAGCTTTACTCATGAGGGAGGTTTAAGGAAAGCATCCCCTCACAGCTGCTCAAATGCTACGGCCTGAGGCGGGTCCTTATTTGGAGAGAGGGTCTTTGCAGATGTCAGAAGGCTGAGATAAAGCTGAACTGGGATGGGGTGGACCCCAAACAAGGGGACTGTCTGTGACAAGGAGGGGACATATGAGCTACAACAGCGGAGGCAGAGTACAGTTCTGCCCACATCTTGACTTCCGACCTGTGGCTTCCAGAACATAAAGAGATGCAATCTGCTGTCTTAAGTCACCACACGTCTGGGCACACTTGTCACCTGGTGGTTAAGCACTGCTCCTTGTCCACTAGCAGTATCACAGGACACCTGTCATCCTTACTATCTCAGGATAGCAAAGTGGTTTCAGTGAGAAAGCAAGCAGAGGGGGTCTGGTCTGCATGGGGCTCCCAGGACACTGCTCCCAGCCAAGTTCAGCCACCCAGCTTCAAGAAGCCAATTTGAAACAGCCAACTTAATAGCAAAAAGTAGAAAAAGTCCCAGAGTGCTGGAATTATATCTTTAAACCCAGCATACGAAGGCAGAAACAAGAGGATCTCTGGGAGTTTGAAGCCAGCCTGCCCTACTTACCCAGTTCTAGACCTCCCCCACAACCTCTGAGAGACAGAGATCCAATGTGATTTTTGGGTACAGACTGTGACCCCCACTTTGGTAACAGCAGAAGCAGTGTAGTGTATACTGCCTGTAGGAAGCGGGGTGAACCTCTGCAATGCTACCTTGTGGTCAGTGACAGCTCAAGAGGTGGCTGATGGCACACACAGGATATCTCATGTCCTTCAAGGTCATCATTCACAGGGTTCCCTCGGCTGGTGGTGATTTAGGGGCCCAGACACTTTCGGCAACATCACAGGGGACAGTTTTAGTTTTCAGGATTCGAGAGCCATCGCCAGCCCAGCAGAGGCTAGGGTTGTGGTTAAAGGTCACATGCCATGGCACGCAGGTTGGGAGACCCATTTCAACGGCACAGGTGTTAGTGTGGGGTATGGGGAGGGCACAGAGTTTGGGGGTACCTGCTCAGATCCCCACAGAAGACACCTAACCCTGACATTTTTGCCTCAAATTGAGTAAGAGAGCAATTGGGGGATCCCGTTACAGGCTTTCTCATTTCAAAATCTGCCAGCCCTCGGGCTCCCTGTTATCTGAGCACACCCGGGGAGCAGCTCATTAGCTCTTCACCCCTAAACAAGCCTGACCTTGCTGGGCTGGCCGTGCCTGCTAATCTCGGCAGCCAGGGCCCACTCACATCTCGGCTTGCCATGCGTGCCCAAACAGCCCGTCTACACCCAGCCTCTGCTTCACCCAGGACAGCAAGCAGCAGATGCTAACTGTGGCCCTGCCAGGCCTGTATCTCGCAAGCTTCCAGCAGGCCAGTGGGACCAGGTAATAGCTTCAAGGCTCAGCAGGGAGACCACTCAGGGTTGTTGCGTAGGAAGCTTGAACAAGAACCTGGACGAACTCAGGCTTAGTTCACAGAAACCAGATGTGGCAGTGTGCACCTGTAACCCTGGCACAGGCGGGTAGAGGCCTGTGGATCCTGGGGCATTGCTGGCTTGCCAGTCTAGCTGAAACGGCAATCCTAGGTTCATAGAGAAACGCTGTCCTCACAAATAGGTGGTGGTGGTGGGTGGCCGTAAGATGGCTCAGTGCATCAACGCTTGCTGTGTGGGTATGAGGACCTGAACCAATGTAAAGGTGGGTGTGGCATAATGCGTCTGTAACCCAGGACTCACAACAAGATGGGAGACAGATAGGAGAGATAGCCTGAGCTATGCAGCACAGTGGCAATCAACAAAGAGACTGCCTTAAACAAGATCACCAATAGCCAAGGCTATCCTCTGAGCTACATAGGCAGGTACACACACACGAATGCATGAACACCCCCCCCCACACACACACCAGAAAACCTGGACTGTCTCATGTACCTGTGCCTTTCTTTTTGTGTCTGGGACTGACTCCAGGCTCTCAGGCATATTAGGCAAGTTCTCTACAGCTGAGCTCTATCCCAGTCCCATATTTCATTTTTGACTTAATTTAAAAAAAACATTTATGGGAGTATTTGCCTTCATGTTTGTGCACCACGTGTGTGCAGGAGCCTGGGAAGGCCAGAAGAGGGTGTCAGATCCCCTGGAACTGAAGTTACAGATGGTTGTGAGCCACTCTGTGGGTGCTGGGAACTGAACCTGGGTCCTCTGCAGGAGCAACCAGAGCTCTTAACTACAGAGACCTCTCTTCAGCACCTCATAGTTTGTTTTTTAAAGAACCAAACCAACTGCTACAAAGCATTCTTCAGCTCCAGAGCCAAACTGTCTGTGAAATTTGGGATCATTTAAAAACAAAACAAACAAAACAACAACAAAAAAAAACAAACCAAAAAAAAAAAAAAGAATCACCAAAACCCTTATATTTTAAGAAGAGAGACACCATCACTTACTAAAACCTCCTTCTCCCTGCCTTTCCTTCTTTCCCAGCTTCCCCCTTCTCCCACCCTGCAGGTTTTTGTTTTGATTTTGCCCTCAACCTCACCATTCTCTTTCACCTCAGCCTCTCTCAGGTGTGCACCCCCAGGCTGAACTTGGACATAACAGGAATCCCAACCAGCAAAGATGTGCTCTGTGCCCAATTTTGTTGCCTGAAGGCTGTTGCTACCTTCAGTCTCCAGATGGGAAAACTGAGGCCTTTGGTTCAGAGGCTGAGCTCTGACAAGTCAGTCTGCGTCACCCCGTGTCAGAGGGCCCACACCTGGGAGCTTCAAATTGCTCCATGAAAAAACCTCACAGATAGAAAAGAGGAACCCATGCAAGAGACAGCCATGGAGATGAACACAGGCACTGGATGCCTTAGTGGTGGGTCAGGTCAGGGGAACCCATAGCCTTTGAAAGACCCTCTCCTTCCTCCAGGAATAAAAGCCCTGCACATAGACTCTGCACAGCAGTGGTGTGCTTCAAAAGCCCTGGGGTGGCCTGAGAGGACAAGGACAAGCCAGACACAACCCTGCTCGAAGTGACAGAAATCACAGAGGATCAGCAACACCAATGTTTTTCTAGCTGCCAGCCTTGGGGGTCCAGTAGCCTTGGAGTCCTCGCCAACCTCAGACTTTCGCTGCCTGATCCCAACTTCCCCTAAGCACCCTAAGACTGCCACAGGGAACATGCAGAGGGGTTTGCAAATACCTGCCAGGGGGTCCAACCCCAAGAAGGTGGACGATACCCCGAGACTGTGTCACACTGGACAATAACCTCAGCGGCGTGCACAGACGCATGTATGCATGTGTGTGTGTGTGTGTGTGTGTGTGTGTGTGTAGGTCAGAGGACAAATTCAGCCGTGGTCCCTCTGGTAGTATCCATCCCTAGGTCTGGGATTACCAGTGTGTGTCACCATGCCTGTCTCTTTACATAGATTCTGGGGCCAAGTTCAGGTCCTCGTGCTTACAACCGAGCTGTCACCAGCCTCACCGTCTTATTTTTAAACAGTCTCTTTCTGTGTGGCCCAGGCTGGCTTTGGACTCTCAATCCTCCTGCTAGTCTCCTGAGCACTGGGATTTCACTTACAGAGCAGGGCCTTTCCCCACACATACTCATGCTGAGTGGGTAAGATGTCAACCAGGAAGCACACAGCAATTGGCTGAGTGGTTCAGAGCTGCAATGATTTGAGCCACTCTCTTCGGCTGCCTCAGCAGGCAGTGAAAGAGACAGTGGAGCCTTTGTTCTGTCTAGAAACTTCTCTTACCAAAACTTCTACACTTCCTGAACACAGTGTTACAGAGATGCAGGTTTCAGAGCAGGGACCCTAAGAACCTACAGACTGATCTCTTTCACAGGTTGAGGAACTAAGGCTTGGAGAAGGACCGAGGACACCCACAAGAAGCCCCCAGAACAGCCCACACTTTGTCCTTCTGACCCAGCAAATCTTCCCATGCTGGGCACTGGCTGAACTGAGGCAGGAAATGCACTGACCTCAAGGTCATAGTCACTGGCCAGCTCTGCCCCAGGCAGATGCAATTGCTGGAGGAGGAGGCTGGCTTGGGACTTCCCAGAGCTGTTTAGAAGCAATTTCTAGTCCACTATGGCCCCACGAGCAGAGCTAACCTGCCCCCACCGCCTTCTGCAAACAGACCTGCTCAGCCTACGTGGACCTATTATCCCCAGCCCACACGAGGTCACACTTACATCCTCGTCATGTTCCAGCTCCAGGCCGGCCTCCAACAGGTTGCCCTCATATTCCTCCCGTCTGAAGCGTTTGTCATCTTCATAGTAATCCATGGGGGCCTCGGGTGAGCCCACGTCCACGGGGCTCCCCTTCCCGGGAAGAGGCTGGTCCTGCCTGACACTGCGGGTCCCCATGACCATGTCATTGTGCAATCCCCTCTTGGTCAGAGTTCTGCTGCCCGAGGCTCTCTTGTGATGGTACACCAAGATGTAGTCCACCTTGCGCTTCCCATCCCGGAAGTACAGGCCATACTTGCATTCAGCATCAGGGTCCACAGACAGGGAGTTGAGCAGCTGTGAGGCAAGAGAGAGAGAGTTGTGTTCAGTGTGGAGTGGTTCTCAGGGGGCCTCTGGGAATATGATTTTAGCTGGGTACTGTGCTCACCTATTCCCTCAGTCACTCAGCAAACATGCTAGGTTTCAGAGCCCACTTGATGCAGCCAGAACCTAAGAAATCCCTGTTATAAAAAGTTTAGAAACACCTGTATCTGTACCAAGAGCCTGCATACACTTCTGCCTCACTAAAATCACCACTGTGCACAGGTTCTACACAAATACCCCACCATATTACTTAATTTTCCTTTGGGGGTGTGTGTGTGTGCACGCGCAGGTTTCTGAACTTGCCCATGTGTGCAAAAGTTGTAAGTTGACAACAAGCATCTTCCTTGGTTTCATTTCTTTGTTAAGATTTCTTTTTATGTGTATGAGTGTTTGCCTGCAGGTATGTATGTGCACCATGAGTGTGCAGTGTCCATGGAGGCCAGAAGAGGGCACCAGACCCCTTGAAACTGGGGTTACAGGTGATTGTGATCCTCCATGTGAATGCAGGGAACAGAACCCAAGTCCTCTGCAAGAGCAAAACAAGGAGTCTTAACCATCATCCTTGTTTATTGAGACAGGGTCTCTCACTGACCCCGAAGCTCTCCCATTAGGTTAGGCTGGTTGGCCAGTGTGCCCAGAATTTCTCTTACCTATACCCTCCCAGTGTTGGGATTATAGTTATGCCAGCATGCCCAGCTTTTTATCATATGTGCTGAGAATCCAAGCTTGGGTACTTTTGCTTATGTGGTAAGCTGCCCCCAGCATGGCTGTCCCATATCCTACGAGACTTGAGCACCTGTGGGCTTCGGTATCTCAGGGATCATGAGCCACTTCTGTGCTATACCAAGGGACAGCCTCCCCTATAGATGCCCACTGAGAGCCAGACCCAGTCCTATGGGCTCAAACATAGAAGATGGGATGGCCTTCTTGGGGCCCACACTCTAGAAGAAGGTCTTTGTCTCCCCTGAGAATGTCAAGTCATGCCTGGTCATGAACAGGTCATCCTGGTCTCTGGATGGGAAGGTCCTATCTGGCTTCTGGCAAAAGCTACTGGAAAAGCCACAAAGTGAGGGCCCCTGGAAGGACGGATGTAGGGCAGGGTCTGAGGCCGGGCAGAGCTGAATTTAGTTAACTGCAAGCACAATGTCAACCTCTGGCAGCTAGCATCCAGGCAACACGATGATGGCTCCAGGGCCACCAACTAGCTGTGTGATCAGAGCTCAGATGTGTGAGGCTCTTGTTCACACACCCTGGATCCTCCAGAAATCCAATCTTAGTGTTGGGCTCTAGCATGGAAGGATGAAGACTGAGATCCAGTCTCGGACACAGCTTGAGGAATATCCTAGAAATGCTGGCTGTCCCCAGAGCTGGCTTCAACCCAGCCTGAACACCTGATTCCGGCAGTTTTTTTCTCCAGAGGTTAACGGCAATGCACAGCACACTACCCTTCCCCCTATGCCAGCTCTTGGTCCACACAGAGTGGTGAGGAGGACAGTACCAGCTAGGTCCTCCCTGGTGGCATGTGAGGCCCAACACAATGGCCAGCAGCTACAGCTACCTACAGGTCTCTTTCTGCACCACATCCAGGATGCCTCCTCCAGGAACCCTTCCCAAACTGAAAGACCATAAGCTGGGTGGAGATTCCCTCCACACTGGCTGCAGTCCTGACCTCAGTTTCCTCTGCATGGTACTGGAAGACATAAGTCTTCCCCAGGATTTGTTTGCTAGGTTCTGCTCCCTTCTCTGGACACCTGTTACTATAGCCCTTGTTGTAGGATTCTCCACTCCCTTCCATGTCCCCTTCTGGCCTTCCATAGTGTCTCTTGTCCCTCTCACCCGCTCCATCCCATCCTGTCCATGCCAGGGGCTCAAGCTCCACTAGTAACCAGAGGCCTGGCCTTGGTCTGACTTCGACTCTGATACACCAGCAGCTGGGAAGTCCCTGCCTACCTCCCCCAGGAGGATGTCCCCAGCTACTTGGTGACTCTGAAGGGCCATGTATTTCCTCAGAAGCAGCAGGATAACACCCTCCTCCAAGGAACAGTAGGCTATGACAAGGGAGTAGGGGGATAAGGGAGAGGGGGGCAGAGAGAGGGATCCTTGAGCAGAGCCCAGCTACCGGAGCCAGGGGGGTCATGACCTTGCATCTTAGCACCCTTACCCCAAGAGATTGTCTTGTGGAGAGAGCAGGGTCAACAGTCCACTCAGTATCCATAGCTGAAAGAGGCTGGAAGGGTTCTACCTACTTCCTTCATGGTGACTGGGGTGTCATCTACCTTGGTGACCTCCACGGGGCCCTGAACAGTGTGGACATTCTACCCAAAGTGCTCCAGTGGGTTTTCTTTCCTGTTCTTTATGAGTAACCATCTGGGCGCCTATGGGCCAGAGTCAACATGGTGGCCTCTGGGGAGCTCAGGCTGGTTGGTTTTATTTCGGTTTGGTTCTTTTGAAGCAAGAGCTGCTATAGCCCAGGCTAGCCCAAAGCTTGTTATGGAGACCTTAAACTTCAGATTTTCCTGCCTTTGCCCTCCCAGTGCTGCAGCTGGAGTACATGCAGACCTGAGGCTAGACCTCAGGCCTTCATGGATGCTAGCAAGTACTCTACCTACTGAGCCACACCCCCAGATCAAGGCTGGCTTTTGAGGAAAACAGGAGTGATACTCTGGCCCAGTAAAGAGCTAAATTTATGGGAATCTGAACATCTGCCCTCAGCCACCAAGGAGAATATGTGTCTGTAGAGGGACAGGGGCCCCAGGTCAGGGGTAGGCATGGGTTAGGCATAGCCTTGGATCCTGTCCACAAACTCAAGGCATTTCTGCCCTTCACAGAAAAGGTGACACTCTTTCTAAGAATGGGGCACCCTGTCTTCAAATGTCCCACACATGGAGGGAGCGCTGTTGCTAGGTCCACTTGACCTGGCAGAAATTAGGGGATAGGCCCCAGGTGACCAGCTCAATGTCCTGGGTACCGAAACCCCAACCACTACCCTAGGATCCTGGTTCTGACTCATTAACTGAGGGGTACAACCAGAAGTGCGCCTCCATCACACCATGAAGTTCCTGAGCCACCAGGCAGGCTAGTAAGCAGAGGCTGGCAGGGAGACCCAGAAACAACAGTGGTTTCTTGCAGGCTCTGAAGGTGACCAGGCCAGATCCAAGCTTGGGAACCCTGGGTGGCTGAGAGTTTGGAAGGGCAGTAGGACCACCTCCTGCCAGGAGGATTAGCCAGGTTGATGAAGGCTCTGCTGCTGAGCAGAAGCAGGCCCAGAATATGCCTGGGGGACATGCCTATCAGCCTAGCTCCAACCCGGGGATCAAAGGCAGGTCCTTCTCAGAATCCCAGGAAGGACAGAGAAGTACAAAGTCACAGGGTACCAGCTGCTAGAGGAGCCTTGAAGGGGAAGATGAGCCAGGCTCCAACAGAGAGCCCTGGAAGACAAGGAGTCCCTGGACCATGCAGGGCAGCTACCCTGGGCATATACTGGGGGTTGAGGACACGCCAGAGGTGCCGAGGTCTCAACTTCCATTTCCAAATACAATCCTGGTATCAATTCCTGAAGCTGGGACCTCACATGTGTCCTGCCTCTCCTACCTGCCTTCCCCCTTGCATAGCAAATCAGCTTCCCTCTCTTGCCCCACTTTTCTTCGTCCTTCTAACTGGTTTCCAAGCTTCTTTGTCTAGGATCCAAGGTACCATGTAGGTCTCCTGTGGACCACCTTCCAAGAAGTTCTAACTTTCCTCAGCATGAGCCCTGAGGCTAGACCAGGGACTGCCCTACCACACCCGCACTCAGAGCCAGAACAATGGCTACCATTGAAGAAGATGGACAGCCATGACTTAGAGAAAGGGACAGTCATAGCCTTTCTGCCAGACAGTCAGAGAAATGACCCCAGGGAGCCACGAAGGATTCTACAAGGTGAGGTAGGGGTCAGATCCAACATGAGCAATCGCCACCTATCTTGGTCTTCTTAGGCCCCCCAACAGGAGTCTGCCAGTGCTAGGGAAAGGCCCAGCGGCCAAAGTGAGCTTCATCTTGCCTGTGCTCAGAGAACAACTCAGCCATGATTTGGCTGCACTGTCCCTACAATGTGGATTCCCCTTCCCGAAGGCACATGTCAGTAAGCCCTCCTCCTTCATCCAGGACTTTGCTGGCAGTGTTGGTGGAAGGAGTCGGTGTTTACCATAAAGTATCTACCACCACAGGCCCCAGCAGACTTTGTGGCCCCAGGGACACACGATCTCTCTGGGAGCTGAATGCATGAAGAAAGAAAAAGGATAGGGTGGTTGTCCTTAAAATTACTGCCACAAGAATGAGGACCTGGGTTCTGGTCTGCAGCACTCATGTAAAAATCTGGGTGCAGCATGCACTGAATGCAATCGTAGTATTGGGGAGGGAACAGAGGCTCACGGGCCAGCCAGTCTAACGGAATCGGCAAGCTCTGTCTCAAAAAGTAAAGTGGGGAGTGAGAGAGGAAGACAGCAAATGCCAACCTCTGGAACACACGCATGCACGCACGTGCAAGCGCACACACACAGGTAGGGCAGAGAAAAAGAACTTTACTGTCAGAGTGGGCCATAAGAGAAAGGCGACAGGGTATCAGATTGGGATTTTAAAACTGACAAAAGGGGGTGTAGGTAGCAGGAGGTGGCCCCAGTAGCAGCACAGCCATCCCTTGGTGTCTTGTCCTATTGTACCAGGGAAACTGTGTAGGTATTGCCTTTATAAAACGGGAAAAAGCCATCTTCACTCAGGGTCAGTGGGTAGCAACTTCTAGAGAAAGTGGGCTCCTTGCCAGCTGTTCTCTGTGCCAGCCTGGGACCCACAGGGTCTGCAGGGCTGTTCTGGGGTGGGCCTGCGAGACAGAGCAAAGACATGGCAAATCCCACAGAAGCTGCAGACACCAGGTGAGTCCACATGGCTCTTCCCTGTATAGAACAGGACAAAACTATGTAAACTGCAACAGGAGGGATATGGGTTGGACTTTATGTGTAACCTTCAAATATTCTCGTTTTCTATGATTAAGAAAAGGCGCACACCTTTAATTCCAGCACTAGAGAGGCAGAGGCAGGCAGATCTCTGTGAGTTCGAGGCCAGCCTGGTCTACAAGAGCTAGTTCCAGGACAGGCTCTAAAACTACAGAGAAACCCTGTCTCGAAAAACAAAAAAAAAAAAAAAAAAAAAAAAAAAAAAAAAGAGGGGACACCTGAATGGAAAGCAAGGGGTTTCTTAGTGCCTTTTTAATAGCTGGTTGTGTGTGTGTGTGTGTGTGTGTGTGTGTGTGTGTCTGTGTGTCTGTGTGTGTCTGTGTGTGTGGAGGTAGGTACCTTTATTGCCTTGGCCATAAAGAATGGGAAGGACACTTCACCTGTAGGGGTTGTCTCCTGGGTGTTTGGAGGAAGACTCCTGGAAAGAGCTTCCTCAGGGGAAGGCTTTAGAGAAAAAGATAGAGTGCAGCTCCTGTCCCAGCACTGCAAACAGGGAAGGTCAGGCCAGCTGCCCCCAAGATGCTGGGTAGAGCAGGGAGACAATGGAGGACCCCACATTCACACCCTAAATGTGCTGAGACCAGCTTCTTCAAAAACCTCCACTTTCTGGAGTCCAGGACAAATTCAAACGGCCTGTGACAAAATACTGGCGCTTTTGAAGGAATCTAAAAATCCCAGAATTTCTTTTAAAAGGGGGAGATGAAACCAGAGACTTGGGTCTTGGATGACGAGGAGCATGCTCGTCATGCTGACTGATTCTGACACAAGGTTTCACTCTGTAGCCCAAGCTGGTCTCAAACTCTCAGCCTACGATTCTCCAGCTCTTGGATTACAGCCAGAGGCCACCGTGTCCTGCTCCGGGTGTGGGGGGACAGCAATGTAAAACTTCGGTTTTATTCCAGACGGTTTTCGCCTGACTCATAAGCACAAGCTATCCATTTCCGATCACTGGGCTTGCCCAGGAATCTCTAAACAGAAGTCTCAGATGGCAGATAAGCAGCCTAGGCCCTTGCCCCAGCAGGTGGGTTAACACCCACACAGCAGGTATTTCTGGATGTAGGCATCTCAGGCCATGGAGAACTTGCCTTAAAGACAGATACGCTCAAAGATCAGACCAGAGAAAACAACAAAACCAGTTAAATTCACCTGGCCCCTGGCTTCCCAGCTGCTCCCCTGGTCTGCCTCTTTGACGGAACCAATGGAGTGATCTGCCCCCCTTCCCTTGAAATGGAGAGGGCAAGAGGACAGTCTGAGAAGCGCAGTGTGGGACTGTGGGGTTTTGTCTAAGGTTGCACTTCTAGGAAAAGGAGGTGCAGCTCACACCCTCTGGCGTTCGAGAGCACTGGGCTTCTGCTGGGTGACTGTATGATGACTAACGGCGGTGGCTAGATTGTGTGGGGATACTGGGAATCTCAGGTTTCAGAGCTTCTGATTGCAGCATGATCCCTGAGTATGACCTGTCTTTCCTGTACACGCACCCAGGGCCACAGCCCTCCCAGCCTACAAAATCATGCAAGCATCTAGGAAAAGCTCAGTGCAAAAGAAGGGCCCCTGGCTTCCTTCAGTCCTCAGGACTGTGAAGACTTTGAATGAGATCCAGACCTTGCCGGGCGGTGGTGGCACATGCCTTTAATTCCAGCACTTTGGAGGCAGATGCAGGTGGATCTCTGTGAGTTCGAGACCAGCCTGGTCTACAAGAGCTAGTTCCAGGACAGGCTCCAAAAAAGCAAAAAAAGAAAAGAAAAAGAGATCCAGACCTTAGTGACCTCTTTGGTTTGAGGGGCGCTGATGGCGGCTAGGTGTGGACACAGGTCTCCGGATGGGAATACCAGTGCCCAAGGCCATTTGTTCAGACTGTTTGTTCATGCTCAAGTCCCCTCCCATGGGCACCGCCTCTACAATAACACCTCTTTATTAGCTTGGCAACCACCATTCCCCCGTGACTCCAACTGGAGTCCCCATGTTCCCACCTCTGGGTTCCCTATCATGGATGCCACCC